>NC_081759.1:3149298-3166798 GCF_963082965.1 Carassius carassius
CATGAGAATGAGATAACCCTTATATCTGAATGTATTTTGAATTTACCAGCCACAAGTCAATCTGTAAACAGCATCATTCAGTGTTTAAGTGACTTTACCCTTTTGGGAGCTACTCTAGATAAATGACACATTTCCGATTAAGCACGTGAAGTGCAGCGGATGAGGCTGAGAAAGAATGTCGTGTCTGGCCATGAGCGAAGCTGGGCTGAAATGAGGCAGTCTGTCACCCGGTACCTCGTACAAATCTCTTTTCCCTGAGGCTTTGGACAGTGAGAGACAGGAGCAGGTTTCATTCTGCACTCCGTCCCCTCTGGAATCTGATTAGGCTGCTGTATATGGACTCCAGGGGCCCGGAGTGCTCATATAGACTCCTAAATGGAAGAGTCTTTTTTTTTCGCCTGTTACTCCACAATTGCATTTATTGTAGTAATGCAGCAGCCTACCATACATTTGAACCTGTTTATTAATATGTAACGAGAGCACCATAAATATTAAAGAAATAAAGTCAGCAGTAAAGCTAGTATCATTACATCTTAAGCTACAGTATAGCAGGCTATTAATCTGACAAACTGAGACAATGTGAAAACCTGTGCACATCTCACATCTACTGTTGCAGTTATCTTCACTCCTTCATCATAACCTTTACACAGATTAAAACTTCTGAAAACCTAAAACGTGACTAGCATCAGGAGACCCAAAAATCACAATGTGTGCCTTTATCCAGTACTAAATTATCTTCCTTTATCTTCTTCCTCACTTCATGGAGGATACAACATGAAAAGACATTATTATGATTTAATTTCCCACCGGTACAGGAAGCTGGTGTTTTCCCCTCACTCACACAAGCAGCTCTGCAGCTCTTGTCCACTTCTCTCATTTTCCCTTTAATACTCTCTATTGAGTCTCTCACACCATCAGTTGCACTGAATCCTCAGCGCAAGATAACCAGGTCCAGAGACAGTTTAATCTAGGGTCAACAGATAAATGGGTTTAGCCTATGATCTCCAGGTACTTCTGATGTACAGTAATATTGGAATATGATGCGGTTTAAAAAATGTCGTATGCATTAGGAATCCTTTTAAGAATCCGGTTTTGAAATTGGTTTTTCAGTTTTACTGGCGCTAAAACTAAAATGAACGTCTCAGGTTATGAATGTAACCATGGTTCACTGAGTAGGGAACGAGACACTGCGTCCTCTAGGGGGGACTATGAACACCTCATCGTGACCCGTGTCTGAAGTATACATTGAAAAAACACTGAGTGTTTTTTCAATGTATGCTTCAGACATTGTGTTTTTTCAATGTATGCTTCGGACACAGTGTCTCATTCCCTACTCAGGGAGCCATGGTTATATTCATAACCTGAGACGTTCCCTTTCAAGGGAACTTCGAACTGCATCCTCTAGGGGGCGCTATAGGGAACAGTATACCCACACCGCCATGCTGAGGTGAGTGCAGGCCAGAATCATGGTGAACACTACGTACCAACTCTACCATTTCCATGGGAGTTGCCCCTGGGATGTTTAGACAGCAGTCTATGACAGTACCCCTTACGGCCAAAGGCCTAAGCTACATAGCCAACTTAATTGTTAGGGCCTTGGCCCGGGGTAGAGCTGAAGGTTTGGAATCCAGAAAGATTCCTTTAAAGGGATACGGCTAAGAACCTAACATTTTATACTAAATCTTGCCTGTCACACAGGGGCTACCGCTTGCTTTCTCATAAGCTTGCTGAAGGAGCTGTCTCAACAGATCCCTAGTAGCAACACCCTGTTTAGATAGGTATCCGAGGATACATAGGTGGAGTGGCGCCCAAGATGAATGGGGCTTTTACCAACTCAAGAAAGGGCATGAAGCAACCGCACGAAGCCCTCAACATATAGGATTTTAGAAAAAACCCAGAATACTAGTATGCGAACTTACCACAGTGTGGATTTCAGAAAGTGTGCAAAGACTTCACGTGCACACTTATCATAGCATGGATTTTCAAATACTGTTCTAAGGAGGGGCTCTCGTGGCACTCTGATAGAGCAGCTCATAGATGGAATGCAGCATCTCAAAATAGTATGTTTGAGCATCATCAACTCGATCTTTGGAAATAATACTGGAGCACTCTGGGGAAAAAACACAGTCTCATATGAGAGGAGAACTCTGAATTCAGAGTAGCAAGCTGATAGGCGACCCTTCTTGGAAAAGGGGAGCACTGCTAAACTACCACGAGAATCGCCCAAATAGTCCCTCATGTTGAGGGAAGCGATGCTTGAAGTGTATAAACAAATACACACTGGCTGAATGGAGCCCAAGGAACCGAGGTCTAATCATCTCAAGAAAGGGAATGAGGCGGAGCACGTAACCCTTACCATACAGGATTTCAGAAAGTGCGCAGAGTCTTGCGTGCACACTTACCACTTATGTGGATTTTAGAAAGTGTGCAAAGTGTTCACGTGCACACTACCCATCATGTGGTTTTCAGAAAGTACACAGAGCTTAGCGTGTGTACCTAAAGGTTCCTAAGCATCACAGAGGCGCTGAACCCCATGGGAGAGACAAGCTCAAATTTTACAAACCTCTGGCAAGGGGAGCATCACCTGAGGCAGCATATACAAGAAGATTTCTGTAACAGCCACCTCCACTTCCCACTGGATGCGACAGCACAACTAAGCGGCCAGGAGACCCCTCAGGGTGACCTGGATGAACATCCATGAAATTCCCTGCAGTGCTGTGCCAGGCCTGATGATCAAGGAGGCTCCCGCAGAAACCTGTGATCTCAGCCGCCAAAAACCGGAATATGAACCCGGATGGCTGGTGCTGACGAGTGTTTAGTATCACTGTAACTGAGCACTGCAAAGGAAACTCACAGAGTTTATTAGTAGACACATAACCACCAGCAATTCAATACACATAAGTATATACAGAAAGGGTTACATACTCAACCTCCTGCGCTGGAACCCTGCTCAAGGGGTGCCTCCTTTTAGTCCGGACCATCAGTAGGGTGGTTGCTATGAACATAGCACCAGCCAAAAACATTATAGGTCCAGCATATGAGACTGTTATGCGAGAGGTTTCCACCTAAACTTGATCAGGTGGTTACAGGGGAATTAGGAAGGGGAGGATAAAAGCAGAAGTTAATAATCCCTAAAGGAAATTAGTAGATAACTCGGTATCGCTCTGATTCAGACAAGAACGCCGCCTCGTCTGAATCACATCCCTTAGGTTCTGCTTACCTCCTTGTGACCCACGATTCCTCTTACCCCTGCCCGCGGGTGGGGGAGGAGCGCCCACTGTGCCCATCTTTGATCCTCAGATAGAGACAGGCCAGGACCCCTATGTTGTTTGGGCTCAGACCTGGACCCTTACTGGAATGAAGGATCTGAAAGCAGCGGAGCGCGCCTTTGTCTCCCTGACCTTCTCAATCGCCATCTCAACGAAAATACTGAAAAGTTCAGAAGGCGAAACCTGAGCATCGAGAAGAAAGCCTTTTCTTTCTTCCCGATGTCTGCCAGAAAGCTCTTTCTACAGGGGGCATCCTCTCATAGCCATTTTCGCACAGCTCTTATTACGAAACCGATGGATGCGAGAAGAAAACGGCCTCTTTAATTTCTTTTCGATCTCTGTATGGAGATCAGGGAGAAACGGAAGGCTCACCTGAGTTGGAGGGCTATGGTCAGAAAGATAACGCTCATCAAGGCAGCCTCACGGTGTCACCTTGTTAGTGCACTTTCATGGCAAGTCCAACTTTGCAGTGGCGCGATCCATAACCTCCAACAGCTCTACATATGCAGGGCAGGATAGCTGAGAAGGCTCAGCCTCAGCTTCTTCACCATCCTCAAATATCTCCTGCTTTTCCTGGGTAAAAATCCAGCAGAGCACTAACCTCAGTATCAGAAAGTTTAAAAGATATAACATCATCCTCCTGAGGCTCTCTCTCGTCCGCCCACCATTATGATTGTGAAACAGAAAGTCCCTCTCTAAACCATTCAGACAGAGCCACCTGAAATTCTCACGAGCTCATTCTCCTCTGTGCCTCAGCAGCAGCAGGTCCTGAACCTCGGGAAGCAGATGGCTGCCTTTTTTTTCTCGGAAAAAGAGACAAACGAGAGCGGAGCTTTTTCATTGAAAAAACATTCACAATGCACGCAGATTGCCTCCTCAAAGACATCACGTGCATGCTCTTCACCCAAATAAATGACGCAAAGATTGTGTGTGTCATCGGGTGTCAAATAACCCGACACAGATGCACACATTGTCTAAACGCTTGCTAGTAGTCGCCATGATAGACAGCAAAAGATCGCTCTTACCAGTTCTTTCAGATGCACGCTTCAAACAGAACAGTCAGTGAAGACGAAGAAGAATGACCTGTTCTCCCGGTGCCTGTTTATAGTCGCGCCTGTAGTGACGTCAGAGGCTGTCGCCAGCCAATTCGTTGGTGTTTTTTCAATGTATGCTTCAGACACGGGTCACGACGAGGTGTTCCCCATAGCGCCCCCTAGAGGACACAGTTCGAAGTTCCCTTGAAAGGGAACTATACAATAGACACAGCCTCAAATGTCCCAAAAGGCCAAAAAGTCATGCTTTCTATCAACATATGTAGCTTAAATGCCATGAGATAATGTTCTATAATATAATAAATGTTCTTCCTAAAGTCATTTGCTCACCCATATTGTCTACTTTCTGTATGAAGATTTGTATTACAGAAATAGTCAATATGATTGTGCACCATATTTCGAAAACCTTTGAGTCATTTGAAAGCATATGGGTGATTAAAATGAAATTTGCAACAATATTCACAAAAAAGCACAACATGAGTTAAATCCTGTAGATTTTTTTTCATATTATTTTAATGGTTCCTTAAAAGATTGTTTCTATTGAACTACTCCTTTAACCTTATAAAGTATACTGTATTACAATTGATACATTTCTAGGGTATCTAAGCATGATAAAAATCAGGTTCATGAATCAAATATGATCATCAGATTTTGGGGGAACTTATTTGATTTCTCTTTATGGGGAATTTATTCATCTCTCAATCACCACTGTATTGCAGTATGTTTTAGAACAACAGAGTTTTGGATTATAAAAATAAGCAATTAAATATTAGGATATACAGTATTATTGAGAGATGCAACTGATATTTTATGTAAGCAGTCTGCTATACGGTTATGATCTCATTTGATTTACATTACAAGCTTTCTGAATTTCATCAATTTTTTTGGCCATATAAATATCACATCAGCACCAAATTGTGTATTTTTGCTCAGTTTAGGCTGTTCACTGAAATGTTGGTGATGTATATGACTGATGTATGAATTACAATAGTCAACAAAAAACATTTATTTTAGATATAGGTTCAATAAACTGTTCTATTTCAAAATATTACTATTATTTCATATGTCAGTTGTAAGCCCCTGAATCTCACTCACAGAGTGCCCAAGTCTTCTGCCGTGGTAAGCCGAGGCGACCCACACATGACAGGAAACCCCAACACTTGCACACAACATTAATATTTAGATCACACTTTGTAATCTCTCTAAATTCACCTCTTCCATTTCCCGCTTTCTTCCTCCAACCCTGTGTCTCTCAGTCAGCGGCTCTTGAAGCACAGGTTCACTTTCATTTCCCCCCACAGATGGAGTCACACTCAGACTTGGACGTGTTCCTTTTTTGTCTCTCTCTTTCTTCCTGGGAACTCAGCAGGGACCTGGCAACTCTCTACCTCTCCGTCTCACTCTCAGCTCATCTGTTTCTGTGCTTTTGAGCTCACAGACGTGGATCCCCATCCTTAATGCCAGACTGCCAGCGCTCATCATACTGAACAATCTCCTTTCCTGTTAACTGACTGATTCTAGTACAGACAGCCTTAAAAGTCCAGCATATGTGCATCTGGTGCTGTCTATAGGATGATACAATACTCGCAGGGAACAAAAATGAAAAATGACATATATAAACTATATACAGTACAGACCAAAAGTTTGGACACACCTTATCATTCAAAGAGTTTTCTTTATTTTCATGACTATTAAAATTGTAGAGTCACACTGAAGGCATCAAGGGCTATTTGACCAAGAAGGAGAGTGATGGGGTGCTGCGCCAGATGACCTGGCCTCCACAGTCACCGGCCCTGAACCAAATCGAGATGGTTTAGGGGTGAGCTGGACCGCAGACAGAAGGCAAAAGGGCCAACAAGTGCTAAGCATCTCTCGGGGAACTCCTTCAAGACTGATGGAAGACCATTTCAGGTGACTACCTCTTGAAGCTCATCAGGGGAATGCCAAGAGTGTGCAAAGCAGTAATCAAAGCAAAAGGTGGCTACTTTGAAGAACCTAGAATATGAAATATTTTCAGTTGTTTCACAATTTTTTGTTATGTATAAAATTCCATATATAATTCCACATGTGTTAATTCATAGTTTTGATGCCTTCAGTGTGAATATACAATTTTCATAGACATGAAATTAAAGAAAACTCTTTGAATGAGAAGGTGTGTCCAAACCTTTGGTCTGTACTGTATATAAAATGTGTCTCTTCAACTGGTTTTGCTTCAGGGGCCAGATTAGATTAGAACTAAAAAAGTAGCAAAACTGCGTATTGTCACGATCGGTGTTACAGAAAACACGGAGAGGGAACCAATTGCAGGTAAGTCATTTATTAAAGGGTAATCCAAAGGGGTAAACAGTCCAGGCAGGGTCAAAACCAGAATATCCAAATCCAACATAAACAAGACACGAAGACAAGGCAAAGCAAGGCAAGAAGCGACGGACATGAATTAACTTTCCAACATTAAACAAGGACTCTGTAACACAGACTCAGACAGACCGGGTATAAATACACAGAAGGATAATGAGGGAACAGGAGACAGGTGGGGAACAAATCAATTACTCAAAAAGGAGGAAGGTGACCAAATAAGGGAACAGGAAGTGATAAGGTGACAGACACCGTGAGAAAGGAGGACATCTAGTGGAACCCCAGAGAACACAACCCAGACACTGTGACAGTACCCCCCCTCTACGGAGCGGCTCCCAGACGCTCCACGACAGACACAAAACAGAGACCAGGAGGGAGGCGGACAGGTGGAGGCTCAGGGGGAGGGACGGAGGGCCAGAAAAGAAAAACATGGGGAACAGGCACCAGAATGTAAACACAAAACAGGGAGACCAGGAGGGAGGAGGACCGGAGGAGGTTCAAGGGGAGGGACGGAGGGCCAGACTCACTGAGGGGAACAGACAGAAACATAACAGAAACCAAGAAACACAAAACAGAAGTCCATGAAGGACATCATGTGGCGCCCACCAGGGCGGAGCAGAAGACCACCACAGCCGTGTGGTCAGGGCAGAAGCCCCCCAGGGCGGAGCAGAAGACCACAACAACCGTGTGGTCAGGACGGAAGCCCCCCAGGGCGGAGCAGAAACCACCACAACCGTGAGGTCAGGACGGAAGCCCCCCAGGGCGGAGCAAAAGACCCCCACAACCGTGAGGTCAGGACGGAAGCCCCCCAGGGCGGAGCAAAAGACCACCACGACTTTGTGGTCGAAGCCAGAGTCCTCCAGGGCGGAGCGGAAGACCACCACAACCATGTGGTCAGGGCGGAAGGCCCCCAGGGCAGGGCAGAACACCACCACAGCCATGTGGTCAGGACCAGAGCCCCCCAAGGCGGAGCAGACCTCCGTGCGGCCCGACCAACGGGACGACTAAACTCTGGTAAACCCCTGGTGTCCTTACTGGACTCCAGAATATCGGTGCTGGCCTGACTCTGCTCTCGAAGATCATTGGTGACTGGCCTTTGTTCATGAAGACCATCGGTGACTTGCACTTGTACATGAAGATCATTGGTGACCTGCCTTTGTTCATGAAGATCACCGGTGACTTGACTCAGTCCTTGAAGATCACCGGTGACTTGACTCAGTCCTTGAAGATCACCGGTGACTTGACTCAGTCCTTGAAAATTACCAGTGACTTGACTTGACTCTGAAAGGTCAACGGTGAACAGCCTAGTCTCTGGAAAGTCCATGGTACCTAGCCCTTGCTCTGGGAGGTCATCGGTGACCGGCCCTGACTCTGGAAGGTCAGCGGTGACCGGCCCTGACTCTGGAAGGTCAGCGGTGACCGGCCCTGACTCGGGAAGGTCAGCGGTGACCGGCCCTGACTCGGGAAGGTCAGCGGTGACCGGCCCTGACTCGGGAAGGTCAGCGGTGACCGGCCCTGACTCTGGAAGATCAGCGGTGACCGGCCCTGACTCTGGAAGATCAGCGGTGACCGGCCCTGACTCTGGAAGATCAGCGGTGACCGGCCCTGACTCTGGAAGATCAGCGGTGACCGGCCCTGACTCTGGAAGATCTGCGGTGACCGGCCCTGTCTCTGGAAGATCAGCGGTGACCGGCCCTGACTCTGGAAGATCAGCGGTGACCGGCCCTGACTCTGGAAGATCAGCGGTGACCGGCCCTGACTCTGGAAGATCAGCGGTGACCGGCCCTGACTCTGGAAGATCAGCGGTGACCGGCCCTGACTCTGGAAGGTCAGCGGTGACCGGCCCTGACTCTGGAAGGTCAGCGGTGACCGGCCCTGACTCTGGAAGGTCATCGGTGACCGGCCCTGACTCTGGAGGGTCATCGGTGACCGGCCCTGACTCTGGAGGGTCATCGGTGACCGGCCCTGACTGTGGAGGGTCATCGGTGACCGGCCCTGACTCTGGAGGGTCATCGGTGACCGGCCCTGACTCTGGAGGGTCATCGGTGACCGGCCCTGACTCTGGAGAGTCCACTGGAACCTGACTCGACTCTGGAGAGTCCACTGGAACCTGACTCGACTCTGGAGAGTCCACTGGAACCTGACTCGACTCTGGAGAGTCCACTGGAACCTGACTCGACTCTGGAGGGTCCACTGGAGCCTGACTCGACTCTGGAGGGTCACCTGGAACCTGACTCGACTCTGGAGGGTCAACTGGAACCTGACTCGACTCTGGAGGGTCAACTGGAACCTGACTCGACTCTGGAGGGTCAACTGGAACCTGACTCGACTCTGGAGGGTCAACTGGAACCTGACTCGACTCTGGAGGGTCAACTGGAACCTGACTCGACTCTGGAGGGTCAACTGGAACCTGACTCGACTCTGGAGGGTCAACTGGAACCTGACTCGACTCTGGAGGGTCAACTGGAACCTGACTCGACTCTGGAGGGTCAACTGGAACCTGACTCGACTCTGGAGGGTCAACTGGAACCTGACTCGACTCTGGAGGGTCAACTGGAACCTGACTCGACTCTGGAGGGTCAACTGGAACCTGACTCGACTCTGGAGGGTCAACTGGAACCTGATTCGACTCTGGAGGGTCAACTGGAACCTGACTCGACTCTGGAGGGTCAACTGGAACCTGACTCGACTCTGGAGGGTCAACTGGAACCTGACTCGACTCTGGAGGGTCAACTGGAACCTGACTCGACTCTGGAGGGTCAGCTGTGACTGTCATCCTGTGCAGTGACTCTGGACAGGCGGCCATCTTGTGCTGTGGTGCTGGGCTGGTGACCATCTTGTACTGTGGCGCTGGACCGGTGGCCAATTTGGGCATTGGCGCTGGGCTGACAGCCACCTTGTGCTGTGGAGCTAGGTTGGCGGCCAACTTGGGCTGTGGCGATAGGCTGGCGGCCATCTTGGGTTGTGGCACTGGACTGGCGGCCATCTTGGGTTGTGGCGCTGGACTGGCGGCCAACTTGGGTTGTGGCGCTGGACTGGCGGCCAACTTGGGTTGTGGCGCTGGACTGGCGGCCAACTTGGGTTGTGGCGCTGGACTGGCGGCCATCCTGTACTGTGGCGCTGGACCGGTGGCCAATTTGGGCATTGGCGCTGGTTTAGCGGCCATCTTGTGCTGTGGTGCTTGGCTGGTTGCCATCCTGGGCAGTGGTGCTGGGCTGATGACCACCCCGCCGGAAGAGACAGGAGTGGCTGGGGCATCCCACCGAAGCCGATGCTGCAGGTAGCGCACGAATTCCCAGAATTCCAGTGTCTCCAAATGCGCCATCTCCTCCTGAGACACTGGATCATCCAGCCCGCCATTGAAATAGTCTTTGAGGGCCGCATCGTTGTAGCCCATGCCCTCGGCCAGGGACCAGAACTCCTGAGCCAGGGCACCCACTTCATTTCCCTCTTGGCGGAGGGCGGTCAACCTAAGATACTTTGCTCGCCGCTCCGCCATCTTGGCTGGGGAACGGAAAAATGACATTCCGCTGGTTCCTAGAAGGACGGAGTCCTTCTGTCACGATCGGTGTTACAGAAAACACGGAGAGGGAACCAATTGCAGGTAAGTCATTTATTAAAGGGTAATCCAAAGGGGTAAACAGTCCAGGCAGGGTCAAAACCAGAATATCCAAATCCAACATAAACAAGACACGAAGACAAGGCAAAGCAAGGCAAGAAGCGACGGACATGAATTAACTTTCCAACATTAAACAAGGACTCCATAACACAGACTCAGACAGACCGGGTATAAATACACAGAAGGATAATGAGGGAACAGGAGACAGGTGGGGAACAAATCAATTACTCAAAAAGGAGGAAGGTGACCAAATAAGGTAACAGGAAGTGATAAGGTGACAGACACCGTGAGAAAGGAGGACATCTAGTGGAACCCCAGAGAACACAACCCAGACACTGTGACACGTATACGCTGTAACAAACTAAAATGCCCATAAAACATATTGCATTTAATTGCATTTGTACTCAAAAACATAATACATTTCTTAGTGTTTTGATAATTACATTACAAATTAAAAATAATTAAGCTCTCTACTAGAGCTTCAGACAAAATATCTCAAGAATGTGCCCAGATTTGCCAAAAAACTAAATTGTGCATTCAAAAGTCAGAGTTCTCAGCATGAACTTGAATGTTCCTTATCAAATTCATCCATGACCAAATAATCTAGGGCTCTATACGCCACATTCTTTTTGTAGCTACTCTTACTCTTTTGTAATTTTTTGTATTTTATTTTTCTTGCAAGGAATTAAAAAAATAAAAAACATCAGAGACAAAGCTGATACTTCAAATCAACATGAATGAGAACTCCATTAAGTCTCCTCAAATAAGCCCAGCTATTAGCTCTGCAAAGTGTACTGTAACTTCTTTTATCTTTGAGGTCAACATGAAATTAAAATATTTAAAGGGTTATTTCGCCCAATTAGCTAAATTATGTCATTAATAACTTACCCTCATGTTGTTCCAAACCCGTAAGACCTCCGTTAATCTTTGGAACACAGTTTAAGATATTTTAGATTTAGTCCGAGAGCTCTCAGTCCCTCCATTGAAACTGTGTGTACGGTATACTGTCCATGTCCAGAAAGGTAATAAAAACATCTTCAAAGTAGTCCATGTGACATCAGAGGGTCAGTTAGAATATTTTGAAGCATCGAAAATACATTTTGGTCCAAAAATAGAAAAAACTATGACTTTATTCAGCATTGTCTTCTCTTCCGGGTCTGTTGTGAGAGAGTTCAAATCAAAGCAGTTTGTCATATTCGGTTCGCGAACGAATCATTCGATGTAAACAGATCTTTTTGAACCAGTTCACCAAATCGAACTGAATCGTTTTAAACGGTTCGCGTCTCCAATACGCATTAATCCACAAATGACTTAAGCTGTTAACTTAACGCAGTATCATCAGCTCCTCGGTTCTCGAATCGGACACGTCCGACAGAAATGGTTCTTGACTCGTGAACGAGTCATTATCTGGCTCGGCTCGGTGTTCATCTTCAGTTCTCTCTTCACAGCAGTTCAGTCAGTGTACTGTTTGAGTAAATGATTTACTCCGGGATATTGGTTTGTTTTAACTCAGAGGGAGTGTCAGCCACATTAAAAAAGTTAACAGCTTACAGTACAGACCAAAAGTTTGAACACACCTATATATATATATATATATAGATATATAGATATATAGATAGATATATAGATATATAGATATATATAGATATATACACAGTACAGACCAAAAGTTTGGACACACCTTCTCATTCAAAGAGTTTTCTTTATTTTCATGACTATAAAAATTGTAGATTCACACTGAAGGCATCAAAACTATGAATTAACACATGTGGAATTATATATGGAATTATATACATAACAAAAAAGTGTGAAACAACTGAAAATATGTCATATTCTAGGTTCTTCAAAGTAGCCACCTTTTGCTTTAATTGCTGCTTTGCACACTCTTGGCATTCCTTTGATGAGCTTCAAAAGGTAGTCACCTGAAATGGTCTTCCAACAGTCTTGAAGGAGTTCCCCAAGAGATGCTTAGCACTTCTTGGCCCTTTTGCCTTCTGTCTGCGGTCCAGCTCACCCCTAAACCATCTCGATTGGGTTCAGGTCCGGTGACTGTGAAGGCCAGGTCATCTGGCGCAGCACCCCATTACTCTCCTTCTTGGTCAAATAGCCCTTGATGCCTTCAGTGTGACTCTACAATTTTCATAGTCATGAAAATAAAGAAAACTCTTTGAATGATAAGGTGTGTCCAAACTTTTGGTCTGTACTGTAAGTCATTTGTGGATTAATGCGTTTTGGAGACGGGAACCATTTAAAACGATTCAGTTCAATTTGGTGAACTGGTTCAAAAAGATTGGGTTACATCGAATGATTCGTTCGCGAACCGGATATCACAAACTGCTTTGTTTTGAACTCTCAAACAACAGACATGGAAGAGAAGACAATGCTGAATAAAGTCGTAGTTTTTGCTATTTTGGACCAAAATGTGTTTTCGATGCTTCAAAATAATCTAAGTGACTCTCTAATGTCACATGGACTACTTTGATGATGTTTTTCTTACCTTTCTGGACATGGACAGTATACCTTACACACAGTTTCAATGGAGGGACTGAGAGCTCTCGGACTAAATCTAAAATATCTTAAACGGTGTTCCGAAGATAAATGGAGGTCTTACTGGTTTGGATCGACATGAGGGTGAGTTATTAATGACATAATTTAGATTTTTGGGTGAACTATCTCTTTAAGTTCTTAAAACGTAATCCAGATTTTATTGTACCCCATCATACATTTCAAACACAGCCTTTTCCAACTGACTGGCTTCATTCTCACACCCATATTTCTCAATCAAATCAATTAATAATTCTACAAGTTCTGCTCTACATTTGTTCTTACTAAACCTCCTTTGCCTCAGGAAACAATCAAATTAAAAAAGGTAAATGGGTTGCAAACTAAGTTTCGTGTTGATTTTAACTAATTTATATGGAGTGAGAATCATGCCAAAACCTCACACACACAAACAAAACATGTTTTACTCACACCCAACGATTCACAAACAAACTCAGTGTGGTTTGCAAATACAAAACATCACTCACAAACTAATGCATTTTGTTCTGCAAATAAAAAAACGTAGCTATCAAACAAATACAGTACGTTTTACATATACAAAGAAACGTATTTCTTAGCGAATAATAGCGAATAGCGAATAACAACCCCTTCAGGCTGATTTTTCACCAGCAATGACTGCAAACTCACCTGTTGGCCGCTCAGGGTGTCCAAAACGTCCCTCACGCTAGCGTTTCTTCTTCTCTTCTGTTTCCATTTCGGTGGCGGCGCCAAGCAAGTCGCTAACAGCGTCACCTGCTGTTGTGGAGTGCGAATTACATGACAGTTTACTGGCATGCGTGTGGATCTGAAAGCATTTGCGTGTGGATCAGCAAGGCGAAAAATTAGTGCCAAAAGTCACGTGACAGTTTTTCGTACTTGTAGAATTTTGTTTTGTACTTGTAGAATTTTGTTTTGTGCTTGTAGAATTTTGTTTTGTACTTGAAGGTTTTTTTTTTATTGAAGAATTTTTTTATGTACTTGAAAGATTTTAGTTTGTACTTGGAGGATATTTTTGTCATTGAAGAAATACGTTTCTTTGTATATGTAAAACGTACTGTATTTGTTTGATAGCTACGTTTTTTATTTGCAGAACAAAATGCATTACAACCCGAATTCCTGAAAAGTTGGGACGTTTTTTAAATTTTAATAAAATGAAAACTAAAAGACTTTCAAATCACATGAGCCAATATTTTATTCACAATAGAACATAGATAACATAGCAAATGTTTAAACTGAGAAAGTTTACAATTTAATGCACAAAATGAGCTCATTTCAATTTTGATTTCTGCTACAGGTCTCAAAATAGTTGGGACGGGGCATGTTTACCATGGTGTAGCATCTCCTTTTCTTTTCAAAACAGTTTGAAGACGTCTGGGCATTGAGGCTATGAGTTGCTGGAGTTTTGCTGTTGGACTTTGGTCCCATTCTTGCCTTATATAGATTTCCAGCTGCTGAAGAGTTCGTGGTCGTCTTTGACGTATTTTTCGTTTAATGATGTGCCAAATGTTCTCTATAGGTGAAAGATCTGGACTGCAGGCAGGCCAGGTTAGCACCCGGACTCTTCTACGACGAAGCCATGCTGTTGTTATAGCTGCAGTATGTGGTTTTGCATTGTCCTGCTGAAATAAACAAGGCCTTCCCTGAAATAGACGTTGTTTGGAGGGAAGCATATGTTGCTCTAAAACCTTTATATACTTTTCAGCATTCACAGAGCCTTCCAAAACATGCAAGCTGCCCATACCCTATGCACTTATGCACCCCCATACCATCAGAGATGCTGGCTTTTGAACTGAACGCTGATAACATGCTGGAAGGTCTCCCTTCTCTTTAGCCCGGAGGACACGGCGTCCGTGATTTCCAACAAGAATGTCAAATTTGGACTCGTCTGACCAAAAAACACTATTCCACTTTGAAATAGTCCATTTTAAATGAGCCTTGGCCCACAGGACACGACGGCGCTTCTGGACCATGTTCACATATGGCTTCCTTTTTGCATGATAGAGCTTTAGTTGGCATCTGCTGATGGCACAGCGGATTGTGTTTACCGAAATTGGTTTCTAAAAGTATTCCTGGGCCCATTTAGTAATGTCATTGACACAATCATACCGATGAGTGATGCAGTGTCGTCTGAGAGCCCGAAGACCACGGGCATCCAATAAAGGTCTCCGGCCTTGTCCCTTACGCACAGAGATTTCTCCAGTTTCTCTGAATCTTTTGATGATGTTATGCACTGTAGATGATGAGATTTGCAAAGCCTTTGCAATTTGACGTTGAGGAACATTGTTTTTAAAGTTTTCCACAATTTTTTTACGCAGTCTTTCACAGATTGGAGAGCCTCTGCCCATCTTTACTTCTGAGAGACTCTGCTTCTCTAAGACAAAGCTTTTATAGCTTATCATGTTACAGACCTGATATCAATTAACTTAATTAATCACTAGATGTTCTCCCAGCTGAATCTTTTCAAAACTGCTTGCTTTTTTAGCCATTTGTTGCCCCCGTGCCAACTTTTTTGAGACCTGTAGCAGGCATTAAATTTTAAATGAGCTAATTAAGTGGATAAAAGTGTAAAATTTCTCAGTTTAAACATTTGCTACGTTATCTATGTTCTATTGTGAATAGAATATTGGCTCATGTGATTTGAAATTCTTTTAGTTTTCATTTTATTAAAATTTAAAAACGTCCCAACTTTTCCGGAATTCGGGTTGTAGTTTGTGAGTGATGTTTTGTATTTGCAAACCACACTGAGTTTGTTTGTGAATCGTTGGGTGTGAGTAAAACACGTTTTGTGTGTGTGTGAGGTTTTGGCATGATTCTCACTCTATAAATTTGTTTCTTTATTTCTCCTAAAGAATTTCTGGAGAAACACCTAAGACAAAGTTGATACTCAAATAGAGAATTAAATCTTCTTTATTAGCTTGAAAAAAAAAACTTTGATGTTAACATGAAATCAGAATTGATGCACTTCATGTTCTAAATAAATAACCCAGGTCTTATAGTGCTACATCAAACGTTTCAACCAGTAACACCCCTACTTCACAATCAAATCCATTCCTAATGGACGAAATCGAGTTCTGCCCTACATTTGTTTTCACTGAACCTCCGTTCAGTCAGAAATAAAGTCACATTACACTCTTAAAAATAAAGGTTCTTTATTGTCACTGTTAATTCCATGAAGAACCTTTCCATTCCACAAAACGTTCTAAGAAAAAATGGTTCTTCTAAGAATACATCATTGAAAGGCACTTCGGGGAACCAAAGAATGGTTATTTAAGGCAAAAACCCTTTTTGGATCCTTTATTTTTTCTTTATACGAAAGGTAAATGGGTTGTAAATATTGACTTTTAATGAGTATTATGGTCTTCTGTGACACTCTGCCCAGTTCCTAATTTAAACAAACCACATAGGCCTATATATGTGTGCGTGCAAATGTGTTTGTGATTCTCCAGGTCTCCTCTGGGAGTGTTATTCACACCTTCATTCTGGGCTGGATCAGATGAAAATGTGTGGTGACGTGGGCCGATGTTATTGATTTCGTTAGACCTTGTGCAGTGGGGGAGGTTACGTAAGCCCATGCAATTATTCCTTGGGCTCATGGGGAGAAGGAAACTTCCTGAATGTCCACCTGGATCTTCTTCAGCGCTCTGAACACTGATTCACAAGCCTGGAGGTTACAGCCACCCAGCTGATCAGGTCTGCCTGCTAGATCTGTTTGATTGCGACACACACCTCCACTTGTTTTTCTTACAAAAGAAATCAGCTGTACAGGTTCTACTAACTTTATATTTTGCATTGGTGAACAGACACTCATTTAGATTTAGTCTCACATAGCAAGACTTTTGACCGTCTGATCCACATTGCAGCACATTCTGGCCAAGAATCATTCATTTTAAGACTGTCTGACCGTTATGTACGATGACTTGTTTAGGTGCAGGTAAATCAGATACAGCCCTAAAAGCACAGTCAAATAAAATAAAGACACACTCAAGGACACTTGACTTGTTTATTTGCTACTGTCTCAAACAAAACGGTTGAATATCTTTCAAAGACGCGATGGCACAAACCTCACAGACTTTGCCAAATGCAGCTATTTTTTTCTTGGAAGCCCTCATAGTAGCAGACTGGGAACTTGTAAACATGATATTGTTTCCAAGTGAACTGAGACAGATTCACAGAAACTGTGTAAAGTGTATAGTTCTCAAGTGGTTTGAGTTTAGTACCTAGACCTGTTTTGATGCTCTAGGATGAAAACAGATTTTTAGGAAACTTTTTTGTTTTCGTATATGCCATATTTGTCTTAAAATTATATTATATATATACAATTATAAATACAGATGTAATATACACTATAGTTACAAAGTATGGGGTCAGTTTTTATATTAATAATAATATTATTATTCAGCAAGGATACATTTCAATGATCAAAAGTGACAATAAAGATGTTCATAATGTCACAAAAGATTTATATTTCAAATAAATGCCGCTCTTTCTTCTCATCCTGGTATACACAAAAATACTAAGCATCACTACTATTTCAATACTGGTAATAATACAACCCGAATTCCGGAAAAGTTGGGACGTTTTTTAAATTTTAATAAAATGAAAACTAAAAGACTTTCAAATCACATGAGCCAATATTTTATTCACAATAGAACATAGATAACATA
>NC_081759.1:4151798-4272985 GCF_963082965.1 Carassius carassius
TATTGGGTTGAGATCTGGTGACTGTGGGGGCCATTTTAGTACAGTGAACTCACTGTCATGTTCAAGAAACCAATTTGAAATGATTCGAGCTTTGTGGCATGGTGCATTATCCTGCTGGAAGTAGCCATCAGAGGATGGGTACATGGTGGTCATAAAGAGATGGACATGGTCAGAAACAATGCTCAGGTAGGCCGTGGCATTTAAAGATGCCCAATTGGCACTAAGGGGCCTAAAGTGTGCCAAGAAAACATCCCCCACACCATTACACCACCACAAGCAGCCTGCACAGTGGTAACAAGGCATGATGGATCCATGTTCTCATTCTGTTTATGCCAAATTCTGACTCTACCATCTGAATGTCTCAACAGAAACCGAGACTCATCAGACCAGGCAACATTTTTCCAGTCTTCAACCGTCCAATTTTGGTGAGCTCGTGCAAATTGTAGCCTCTTTTTCCTATTTGTAGTGGAGATGAGTAGTACCCGGTGGGGTCTTCTGCTGTTGCAGCCCATCCGCCTCAAGGTTGCGCATGTTGTGGCTTCACAAATGCTTTGCTGCATACCTCGGTTGTAACGAGTGGTTATTTCAGTCAAAGTTGCTCTTCTATCAGCTTTTCCCATTCTGACATTCAATTTGGAGTTCAGGAGATTGTCTTGACCAGGATCATCGTAAGATGGATGGATGCATGAATGAATGGATGATAGATGATCGATATATGGATGTTAAGATGGGTGGATGGGTAGATAGATGCATGAATAGATAAATGGATGCAAAGATGGATAGACAGATTAACAGAGTGCAAAGCACATCATTGATTTTAACCATAGTTTCCAGACCAAATCTGGCTACTTTCGATGTATTTTGTCATTAGTTGACTTGTGATTTTCACTTCTGAATCTTGATCTTTCAGGTTAAAATTCTAACAAACCTTTGAAGACACATTGTTGTTATTTGATAAGGATTATTGCAGTATTACTTTTATTGGAATGCAGGAATTAAAGCTTTTTAAATGGTCACCATCAGTTACTGGATGTGATTGTTAATTTTTCTCCAAATCTGTCGTGTGACTTGAGTGGAGAAGTCAAGTCATCTTGATGGGTTGCTTCTATATCTACACTTCCTGGTTGTTCTTTATTATTAGTTTCTCACATTTGAGAATAATATTAGAGTCATCAAACCTATGAAATAATATAAAATGGGTATTACTGTACAGTGACTAGATGTTCAGGGTTAATGCCAGTGTCCATCGCTCTGTCTTCCAGAGAGCAGATCCTCAGTTTCTTCAGGGCACAATAGCAGCAGTGCCGCAGATGCGCTTGTGAAAAACTCCAAACTGTCTGAGGCTCCATCTGAGTTTGTCCCGGGCTCTTATGCATCATTCCAGGTGAATCTGTCTGGCTCTTTTTTTAACACTGTGTGAATGTACTTTGGTATTAGTCTAATGTTCTCTAATTTTAGGATGATGTATATTCTGATGAATCTAAGGGATACTATGCTGAGCCCTCATTGGCTGATTTCGTTCAGGAATTCGTAAGCCATCTGTACTCATCTCCAGGGTCCTTTGAGACAGAAATCGATTACATCACAGACACACTGAACAGCTGCGTCACTACAGAGGAGACTCTGCAGGAGCTGGTAGAGCTCATCTACGTACAGGTGTGCTTTTAATGACTTTCTGATAATGAATCTGTGTGGGAACCTTTAAAATAATGCAAAGAGAACTTACTTTTTAAAGGAATAGTTCATCTGTCTTTATTTATTCACCCACATGTTGTTCCAAACCTGTATGATGTTTTATTTATTTATTTTTAAATGGAAAACAACAGAACAGTAAAATAACATGAGAGTGAGTAAATGATGAAAGAGAGAACTGTTTTTGAGAGAACTATACCTTTAAGTGAAACTGTCAAAACTATTTTAAATATTATATATTTTAATGTACATTTATGATCTGCAGTGGTTTAAGAATTATTTGAAAAAATTATGATTTTTGATTATGATTTGATTATGATGACCAAATAAATATAAGTCAATAATTTACATACATCTGATCCTGTATTTATTTATAGTGGTCTAATAAATTATACAATTTACAGTCCATATATTATATATATATATATATATATATATATAATATTATTATTATCTTTTACTATATTTATTTATTCATTCCTTAAGTGGACACACAAATGTGGATGATCTGAAATATAAATAATGACAGAGTATAGTTCATGATGCTGAATTCAGTTTACTAATTATAGATTTGTAACCTAATTATAAAATGTAACCTGAGGTGGCCTCTGTAACATATTGGGTATTATTATATTAAAAAGTAATTTTTGTAATCAGTGAATTAATGGTTCTTTTTCAAATCCTGCATCTGCACTGTATTGATTTTCGAACCAAATAGCAGAACTGAACTTTGCTAAATATTCCTATGGTACCAATTTTAATTCGTGTCTGTACAGCCCTAATCAAAACATAATAACTTTAGCAGTAATTACTAAGATGAATGCAATGAAAGCCGTCCGACATTTGTTTTCCACAGTCCACGTCTGTCCCTCACTTCGCCTACACGGTAGCGAGGCTGTGTAACCATCTGTCTCATCACATCCATTTCAGTCCAGCCAGCGGTAACTTCCGACAGCTGCTGCTGAAGAGGTACATTTGAGGTTTAAGTACCCATTTCTGGGTGCTTCATAAAAGTGCCTTGACATTTGGTTCTTAAAGTCAACAGTTTTTTCCCTTTTCCATCTTAGTTTTTACTTTCAGTTTCATTTAGTCTCATTTTTGTTAGTTTCATTTATCCTTTAACTCCATTCTGTGTTTGTGTAGGTGTCACACTGAGTATGAGCAGAGGGAGCAGGCCTTGAGAGGAGATCCAGACACCCAGAAAAAGTTTTACTCTTATGTGCTGTTTCTGGGGGAGCTTTACATTAACCTGGAGGTCAGTTAACTAATGCTTTTGACTTATTACCACAAAATATAAGAAATATGATTACACAGCTCTCTTGGGTACAGTCTAATAAGCAATATAAATCAATCAATAAATAATTTGATTTTACTAAATAAATAAAATTAATAAAAAAAATTATTTATACTAAATAAATGTATATCCATCTAATCCTGTATTTATTTATTTGGTAAAGCTGTCTGATAAACTAAATAATGTACAGTAATGTAAAGTGTTATTTTTGTATTATGTATATATTATGGTTTTGCTTGTTTTTATATTTTCCGTTTGCATTTTAATTTTAGTTCATTTTTTAGTTGTAGTTTTGTTGTGTGCCTTTTTGTTGTTGTTCATTGTAAATATTATTGTTTAGATTTTATTTATTTATTTTCATTTATAAGTTTTAGTTCTTTTTATTTATTTCCAGTTGGTAATTTTAGTGTTCACTTCAGCTTATTTTGGTTAGTTTCCGAGACGATTTAAAAAATGTAGTTATTTAATTAGTTATTTCTTTTATTTTATTCTTTTATTTCAGATTTATCTAAAATAACAAAAATTGATATTTGATTTGAGTGAATTTATAATAGCATATATTGCCCACCAGTCATCATTAAAACGGACCCAACAGCAGAGCTTGACCTTAGGCAAAAAAAGGTTTATCTGCAGATATGTCTTAGGGATCTGTGTTGGTGGTAAAGTAGTGATTGTGTTTTTCAGGAATAGTGTGCACCTTAATTTACAGAGTAGATGGAAAAATTTCTTTGTGCATTTTAATTTTTTTCTACTTGCTACTTTGCAATTTTTGTTAGAAAATGTTTATTTACTATTTATTCAGGTTTTTCAAGGTATGTAATATTTTGATACTTAATTTCCATTAAAGAAATATTCTTTAAAATGTGTTGTAATTTTGAAGTGTTTAGGTCTTCTTTCATTATTATGCTGTTACAATATGATTATATATTCAGTGGTATGAAATGGCCTTTAAAATGACAATAATATCGCTTATCACAATTATTTCTGGGACAATATATCACACAACAAAACATTTTTATCATAACAGGCCTACTTGACGTGCTACGTCTGAGCAAACCATGTAATGCTAAGGTCTAAACTGATTAGAACCCTTTATATCTATTCCTTTGTATAACATATGTATCTAACTGAATTCAAATGTTAGAGCTGCATATTTATTCTGCTTCAAAAATATGAGCTGCTAAAATTCTTTAATGTCTTTCAGATAAAATGTGGAAAGAACAAACCCAGGCGAGCTAATATCTTACTGGGAGCACTAAAGGATCTTTTGAACACATTATTTTCTCACCCAGATAACCCCAACCTAATGTGTGCTGTCAAGTTACTCAAGGTTTGAAATATTCCTCTTCTTACACACTGTGAATACACTAAATGGTACTGTTTCAAGGCAAATGTCAGACAAGTCTGTAGGAGTTATTAAGTGACCTCAGGACTCAACTTAAGATTATTAGTGACAGTAGTTCTGACATTAACAAAGACTTTGAAATTGCCAGGCAACTCAAAGCAACTGAAATGAAATAAGTTATTAATCTGCAGATAATAATACAGTACTGCACTGTTGATGTTGACTTTCATTGTTTCACTGGTTTGACAAGCTGACTGGTTCCGTTCTGGAAGACACATGGAAGGAGAAAGGCCAGTCTGACATGGACGAGGTAATCAAGAAAATCGAAGACATTGTGCTGGATGCCAAATGCAGCCGGTGAGTGAGTCAGGCAACGCTTCAATAATAGTTGATTGATTTTGGAAATGTTCAGGATGCAATACAGGCGCATCTCAAAAAAATAGATTATCATAGAAAAAGTTATTTTTTCTAATTTAAAAAAGCCAACTTTCTTATATTCTAGATTCATTGCACAAAAACTGAAACATTTCAAGATTTCTTTGTTTTAATTCTCATGGTTGTGACTTACAGTTTAGGAAAATTATAAATTCAGTATCTATCAAAAAAAAAAAAAAAAAGATTTACAAAACTAAAAAATGTTCAAGATCTCCAAAGCAGGTTAAACGACTGCTTCAATGCAGCGTGGCATGGTGGCGATCAGCCTGTGGCACTGCTGAGGCGTTATTGATATATAAGCGTTATTGTTATTGTACAGCTCCTCCGTATTGTTTGTCAGATGTTACTTATCATCCTCTTCACAATACCCCATAGATTCTCTGTGAGGTTCAGGTCAGATATAATATGTTCTGCAAGTTACTTTCAAACTGTAATACATTATAGCTTATTTGTTACTAATTCCTTACCTTACGATATCACTATTACTCAGAATGGTAATGTTACATGACTCCTGTATAAAACTTTTGAATTACTTTCACAAAAATAACTAGAGAAGTAGAACTTAACATTCTGAAATGACAAAATGTACTGCAGAGCATTTTACATCCAGTAGAGGGCGATATGGTGTAGCATTATGACTGAGGGCTATCCAGGTTACTAACAATATAGCTTATAATTGGCTAAGTGAAGGCTCAAGACAATGCAAGAAAGAAAGACATCCATAATTACAAACGATCCAAGTGTGTTAGAAGTATAGTAGAGGTACAGTGATTATCTGGCAATATCTGTGAATTGCTTGGGTCTAGTATTCATATTAGACACAACAGTACTACTGCATATGTAAACTCTAATGCCATTGTAAAATGACAAGATGTGCATGTGCCCATCTCATGATTTTACAGTCTTCTGCCATCTCCATCCATTAGCCACTTTTCCAGTGGCCAGTGCGAGTCTAGGCTAACAGCGAGCCAGGTGGAGCTAATAGCCTCGGACCTTGAGCACAGAGGCCGAAATCATGCCGCATCATGCCATTATCCTCGCAGCACTCCTGTAAAACCCACCCTAAACCCGCCTTCACTGGACTACTTCACACAATACAAAGTTCCACCAGCGAGAGGGAGATGAATAAAAAAAAAATCGCTAAACAAATGTATCAGAAGCTGTCGTTTATTCTTTATTTACAAACTTGGACACCACACGCAGCTATTGACCGACCGCAAACAGGAATTCAAACTTATGTGGCAGTTTTGATTCGTAAATGTTTTGAGGTCTTAATGTTTTTTTTTTCTTTGTTCTTTTCTATGAACAATAAAATTTTGGGCTAAAAGTGTGTTGTAATGCAAGCGTTAGTGTTAGATATGTTAGTTAGATATGTACAGAGTAAAATATTACTGAAAATGGATCAGTATTGCATTACACAGCAAAGTAATATGTCCCTTTAATGCTCTACTCTTGTAATGCATTACTTTCAACATTGTTAATATCATGGTCAGCAAACACTTGGAAGTGGTTTTGGCACTGTGCTAAAGTCCTGCTGCAAAATAAAATCAGCATTTCCATAAAGTTTGTCAGCAGATGGAAACATAAAGTGCTCCAAAATCTCCTGGAAGATAGCTGCATTGACCTTGGACTTGATAAAACACAATGAAACAACACCAGCAGACGTCACAGCTCCCCAAATCATCAGTGACTTTGGAAATTTCACACTGGACTTTGGATTCTGTGCCTCTCCAGTCTTGCTCCAGTCTCCAGACCTTTATTTCCAAATGAAATGTTGAATTTACTTCCATCTGTGGATCACTGAGCAACAGTCTTTTTCAACAGTCAACAGTTCTTTTTCTCTTTAACCCAGGTGAAGTGATTCTGACGGGTTTTTTTTCTGGTTCAGGAGTGGCTTGGTTCTAGGAATGTGACAGCTGTAGCCCTTTTCCTGAAGACGTCTGAGTGTGGGGACTCTTGATGCACTGACTCTGGCTTCAGTCCACTGTTGTGAAGCTCTCCCAAGTTCTTGAATCGGCTTTTCCTGACAATCTTCCCAGGGCTGTGGTCATCCCTGTTGCTTGTGCACCTTTTCCTACCACACTTTGTCCTTCCAGTCAACTTTCTATGAATATATTTTGATACAGCACTCTGTGAACAGCCAGCCCTTTCAGCAGTGACCTTCTGTGGCTTACCCTCTTTGTGGAGGGTGTTGATGATCATCTTCTGGACCATTGCCAAGTCTGTAGTTTTTCCCAAAATTGTAGTTCAATGTTCTAAACTAGCACAAGAGATACCCAGTATTTATACTGAAAATTAATGAAACTAATCAACCTCAAAATTGAATATTCTAATTTTTGAATTACTGAATTTTTAATTTTCCTAAGCTGTAAATTGTAACCATCAGAATTAAAACAAAAAAAATCTTGAAATATTTCAGTTTGTGTGTAATTAATCTAGAATATAAGAAAGTTTGCTTTTTAAATTAAAATACAATAATCTTTTCCATTGTTTTCAAATTTTTTGAGATGCACCTGTATATCAAGGTAATAATACATATCTAAAACTATACCTAAAATGGCAAATGGCAAAACACTAAATATCAATAAAACTATACTGAAATACACTGGTTCAGTGTAATGTAGTATTGAGTACTGTTTGTACTCCTACCGTTTATTATTTTACTTTTGCATAAAGTGTAGTTGCATTGCCAGTATTTGATTTTGTTCATGACCCTGGAGATCGCCTTGTTGCGGAGCATCACTGTCAGTGTGAACCGCTCTTAGATTGTTGAGCTGTACAGTTGCATTATTGATATGTACTGTATCTGTGTTTATTGATGTTTACTGAATGTGTGTGTTTGTAGAGATGTCAGGACGATGCTGTTGAAACTGGTGGAGCTGCGATCCAGTAACTGGGGTCGAGTTCACACAGCCGCTGTGAGCAGTGACGCTACACCTGACAACGACCCCAACTACTTTATGGTGCGCAATGCCAAATACATAAAATATATTTAATCAGGTTTTGTAATATGTAATCTTTGTAGCCTCTTTTAATGGATTTTGCTCCTCAGAATGAACCAACCTTCTACACAGCAGATTGGACGCCTTTCACAGCAGCGGATCCTGGTGAGTATCGAGAACGTCTTCAGTCTGCTGACTTCCTTGTGCTTTATTAAGCGGGTCAATGTTGCAAAATCATGATTGGGTTCAAAATCAAAAGAAAATCAGAAACTACATTTTAAGAGAAAGAAAAAAAGTTTTTTTAGGACTATTTAGACTTGCATTACTTTTTATTTTCATAAAATTAATTGTTTAATTTTATTTATTTTTCACTTTTTTCTTCTTCCATATTATCATTACCAAAACATGTAAAGACTTTTTATTTATTCTTTAATATATATATTAAAGCAGATGAAAAAATATATAATATATTATAATAATATATATATTATTACTGTATTAACTACCCCACCCCCACAGAATTCTCAGAGAAATACCAGGAAATTCTAGACAGAGACTGCTTTCCTGATGCATATGAAGAGGATGGAAATTATTTGTAAGTATTTGTAAGAATATCCAAAGTTTTGTTTGCTTGCAAAGACCAGCCAACAAGGGGAGACTGAAATTCACATGATGAGTTGATGAGTCAAAGTTTGTTTGTAGTTTATTCATAATATTACACATTTTTGACAAATGCACAGATTAAGGGAAAAGTTCATGTAAATGTATAGCTTTTGCTTATATTTTTTTTTTGGTAATTTTTTTCATATGTTTAAATTGACTCTCTTATGCTCACCATTGCTGCATTCATTTGAATAATTACCATAAAAAACTGTAATATTGGGAATTATTATATCCATTTTTAAAGTAAGAAAAGCTGAAATTTAAGCAGCTATAATTAGTTTAATGCACCAAGGCTGAATAAAAGTACTTTCTGTACTCGGTAAAAGATGACAGAAAAAAGTCTGAATTGTGAAATAAAAAGCCTATTATAAAAAAGGTAAGTATGACTTTTGGCAAACAATTCAGATTTTTATCTTGCAATTCCAACATTCTTTGGAAGTTTGAAGTTTATATCTTATAATTTTGAGTAAAAAAGTCAAAATTGTGAGATATATTCTCAGAATTGAAAGGGACAAATGTCAGAATTGTGAGATAAAAAGTGGCAATTAAATTGTTGTTGTTTTTCATCCTGTGGTGGGAACAATCTTCCATCCATACTCTTATAATGAAGGAATGCTTCTATGTTGCAGCTTCTGCAGTGATGAAGATGAAATGGATCCGGAGATGGAGGAGGCATTCGAGAGGTTTTGCATGGAGTCGGACGCAAGAAGAAAGAAATATGTGATTGTGTGATGGTCATGTTGATGCCACACCTGACCAGCTGGAAGGTTTCAGAGCGGAAAAACTAAGAACATTTTGGTTGATTTACGTTTGATTTGGCTACAGTGTCACTGGATTCAAAGG
The DNA here is from genome assembly GCF_963082965.1 of Carassius carassius. Classification (NCBI taxonomy): domain Eukaryota; kingdom Metazoa; phylum Chordata; class Actinopteri; order Cypriniformes; family Cyprinidae; genus Carassius; species Carassius carassius. Next base: position 4,161,013 of record NC_081759.1, read on the forward strand.
CTGGGATTACTGTTTAGATGTAATGCAGCATAATTGTCAAGTCTGTCAGGCCATCAAGTTACCATTGGTTTTGCATTTAGGTTGTGAGCTTAACTTTGTTCATTCTGATTTGTCAAAAAAGTTTGAATTGAATTTGCAAAAAAAGTTTACAGCATCAATATCCAACTAAATGCAAGAGAAACTGGGTTTTGTATTTTACTCCTCAATATTTTGCCATGTAGAGCCGAAGAGCACAGGGAGAAAGACAAAAACGGTTTAAGAAAATACAATTCTGTTCTTCCTTTATCATATTCTCCTTGAACCTTTTTAGAGTTTTATTTTAAATGTATGTATGTTTGAGGAAAAAAGGAACCTTGACTTTATAGTCGGTTTGGTTTTTCAAATGCAGGAATAAAGTTTTCACATCGGTCAGGTGTATCAAATTGGAGGAAAAGGTTTGGGAGTTTCTTTAGATTCATCCGCCACTGTGATTTATAGAACTTTTTTCATCACAAACATCTCACGGGTCCCTTATAAAGGATTGTTTATTTTACTATAGTTGTACTGTACTTCATTGTTATTCATAAATATGGGGTGATTGCAGGTAAAGTGAGCCATTTAAGTTTGATTGTACTGTGCTCATTGGGTTTGCACTTTCACAGCATAACAATGGTTCTTAATTAAAGAGAGACTGTTTCTCTAAGTGATCAAATAGTTTTAGTTCATGCAATATGACACTTGTGGGTGTGGCCACACCTCAAAGGAAGGCTTCATGGTGAAAGGTAGAAAACCCTTCGATTTAAGATTGCTCTCTAAATGGAAACAAATATTACTGGGACATTTCCTTTTTTTTTTTTTTTTGTAAGGTGTATAAATATTGCTTGCCCACTTTGGCTGAATGTATTACATGAAATGGGCCGATGTAATTCTGGTAAATTGTGTAATTTACATAGAATAACGTACAAGTATCCTCAAGTTTTGTTTACCAAAGGCTTTATTTTACTCAGGAATTGAAAAACCCCATTGAAAGATATTAGAACCAGCGGTTCATTTGGGTTCTGATGTCATAGTTCCAGTTTTCTGGATATTGGCCCATGTGTTAGGGGTAGAATACTGACATTTGTAGGTTGAAGGAAAAACTTTAGGAATTACAGTTAAAGAAAGAAAGTACAATGACCACATATATCCAGCTCTAGTCCTTTTTAATGGTTGAATAAAATTTTATTTATCAAAAAGCATAATTAATTAAAATCAACAATTTATTAAAAGTTTACCATAAATTAAGTTTAGGGCCCTGTATGAAATGTTTTATTTTTGTTCACCATACATTTTATTATTACCTTATTCTGTGTTTTAGCATGTTTAATTATTTAAATGCATAAAAACAACTTTATTTCCTTTAAAAAAGCCCTTTTTTCTCAGAAAATCTGTTGTGTATTTAAATTTTTTTGGTCATCAATTGAAGGAATAAAACAGAAAGAAAACTGTATTTTTTGGTAAACAAAGGGATTTACTATTAAAATTAAATAATGGAAGAAATGTTGTGTGATTATTCCTTAAAAAATAATGTTTGTGTAACAAGGAGTCAGAGGCGTTCGGATCCATGTGCAAAAACTTTATTAAGAGAATGGTCATACAGGCAGAAATCAAGAACGGCGTCAGGTATGTTAGGGATATCCAGAATCATCAACGGTAACGAGCAGAGATCAGGGCAGGCAGCAGAGAATCAGAGTCAGTTTAAACAATCCAAGATCATACACCGGGAGAACAAATACTAGGAAAAACGCTCTGAAAGGCTAAACAAGACTTCACAGTGAGTGAGAGTGATTGTGCTGCTTTTATGTGTGTGTAAATGAAGTGCAGGTGTGGCAAGGAAATTGGCTGATGAATGAGGTGCAGGTGTGGCAAGGTGATTGTGATTCAGTGACTCATGGGCAGTGTTGGTCATCGTACTTTAAAAAAGTAATTAGTTACAGTTACAAATGACTTCTCCTAAAATGTAACTGAGTTAGTAACTCAGTTACCACATTGTAAAAGTAATTAGTTACTCAGCAAAGTAACTGTGACGTTATTTTTTATGTTCCATAATGCTATTATGTCATATAACATCTTTAATATATAAGATGTTTATATTAACTGATTGAAGAAGAAAAACTAAGTATTTTAGAAAATTTTGTATTTATTTGAACTCAATTTGAACTAGATTGCAGCCTGCCATATGAAATATGATATGCATAGAAATAAAACATATAAAAAATAAATATTGAAAATAAAATTCAAGTGCAAAATTAAGACAAACAAATTTAAACTTGGGTAAAAAGAAACAAAGGGAAACCTGGCCATTATTGCACATCTCTGTAACTGTATATTAGGCCTAACGTTACTGCACAATGAACAGAACACAATCCAACTCTTATGGTGTGTTCACACCAGACGCAAATAGAGCATCTGGCGCGAGTGATTTCAATGTTAAGGCAATGCAAAGACGCGAATAGACAACCTCCGAAAATCAGCGAAACACGTTCTTAAATAGACGCTGTCTTTATAAATAAACCACATATTTGAGTTTAAAACAACTACATTCTCGCATGAAATACTTTTAAAACTAGATTTATTCGCGCAAGTCGCGTCTGGTGTGAACACAGCATTGAATATTCAGTACAGTAACATGTTAGCATGTGTTGATGTGAGGTGGTTCATAAGATTTGAGTTGCTTGAGGCAAACGTGGACGTAAAGACGTAAATCTTTTTTCCTGGGCATACTGTGCATGTTACAGAAACAATCTTGTCTTTAATTCCTGGTACTTCCAGTTTGAGAACGCTATTTTTGCTGCCGCCGTCTTGTGTTTAGTGGTTGTCAGAGTGAGAGCGTGCAGACATCGTGAGCAGGGCACCGCCCACCCAGCCAATCATCATCGGATATGCAACGGTGTCAGGCAGCTGATGTGTAGCCACTAGCCAAAGCATGACACCTTGCGCTTTATTCAACCAAATTGTAGTAACGCAACACTTTACATTCTCAGTAACGTAATTAATAGGAAAAGTAATTAATTAGATTACTCCATTACTGAAAATTTAATATGAAATATTTAATATGAAATTTTAATATGGCCGTGACCACCATAGCTGAGCAAACGAGACAGAAGCCCACCAGGGTGAAGCAGAGGACCACCACAGCCGAGAAGACGGGACAGAAGCCCACCAGGGTGGAGCAGAGGACCACCACAGTGGAGTTGATGGCACAGGAGAGCAAGTCTGGTCAGTTGGGACTGAAACAGAGAACATAAACAGGTTAATAGCGGCCTTCCTGGCCGTGATGAGATGGTAGCTGGCCTTCGTGGTCATGACAGGGCAGGCGGTGAGTTCATGGAGGACCTCCATGGCTGCGACAGGACAGACAGATAGTTGGTGGGTGGCCTCCGTAGCCATGACCGGAACGATTGAGAGCTTATAGACGGCCTCCATGGCCGTGACAGGATAGGACGAGAGCTGACAGGGCACTGGAAGTGCGGCTGAGACGTGACACAGCTCTGGTAGATCCGTGGTGATTTGACTTGGTTCCTGAAGATCGCCGGTGACTTGACTTGGTTCCTGTAGATCGACTGTGACTTGACTTGGTTCCTGAAGATCGACTGTGACTTGACTGGGTTCCTGAAGATCGACTGTGACTTGACTTGGTTCCTGAAGATCAACTGTGACTTGACTTGTTCCTGAAGATCGACTGTGACTTGACTTGACTCTGGACGGTCAGCAGAGACTTGACCTGACTCTGGACGGTCAGCTGTGACCTGACTAGACTCCGGGATATCAACAGGGACCTGATCAACGGTGACCTGACTAGACTCATGAAGTTTAACTATTGTTACACTTGACTCTTGGGTGTTAGTGGTGACCTGACTTGACTCTGGAAAGTCGACGGGGACCTGACTTGACTCTGGAAAGTCGACTGGGACCTGACTTGACTCTGGAAAGTCGATGGGGACCTGACTTGACTCTGGAAAGTCGACAGGGACCTGACTTGACTCTGGAACGTCAACGGGGACCTGACTTGACTCTGGAAAGTCAACGGTGGCGGCCATCTTGTGTAGTGGCGCTGACCTGGGGGCCAAATTGTACAGTGGCGCTGGGCTGGCGGCCATCTTGTACCATGGCACTGGGCTGGCAGCCATCTTGTCTGGAGACACAGACGTAGAGTCGGCCATCGTGTCTGGAGAGACAGGTGTGGCTGGTGTATCCCATTGATCACGATGGTGTAGGTATCTGGTGAAACCCCAAAAGTCTAGGATTTCATGCCCCTTCATATACCACTGAGGCAAAGGGTCATCAAGGCAGTGGTTAAAAAAGTCCTTCAATGCTGCATCATTATAATCCAGCCCTACTGCCATGGTCCAAAACACTTGAGCCAGGTCACCCACCTCACATCCCCTTTGACGAAAGGGTGGTAAAATTCAGGAGTCTCCCCCTCCGCTCTTCCATGGCGGCTGGGGTATGGATACGAAATCCCACACCGCTGGATCTAGGCGTGATGGAGTCCTTCTGTCATGGAACGCATACAAACAGGTAGATCCAATAGCAGTGTTTATTAGGGTAATCCAGAATCATAAATCCAGCCAGGCAAGGTCAAAATCCAAAACAAGAAACACGTACATCAGCAAGGGAACACGAGGTGGGCATACCGTGCATGTTACAGAAACATTCTTGCCTTTAATTCCCGGTACTTCCAGTTCGAGAACACCATTATCGCTGCCGCCGTCTTGTGTTTAGTGGTTGTCAGAGTGAGAGAGTGCAGACATCCTGAGCAGGGCACCGCCCACCCAGCCAATCATCATCGGATTTGCAACGGTGTCAGGCAGCTGATGTGTAGCCACTAGCCAAAGCATGACACCTCGCGCTTTATTCAACCAAATTGTAGTAACGCAACACTTTACATTCTCAGTAACGTAATTAATAGGAAAAGTAATTAATTCGATTACTCCATTACTGAAAATTTAATATGACATATTTAATATGAAATTTTAATATGGCCGTGACCACCATAGCTGAGCAAACGAGACAGAAGCCCACCAGGGCGAGCAGAGGACCACCACAGCCGAGAAGACGGGACAGAAGCCCACCAGGGCGGAGCAGAGGACCACCACAGTGGAGTTGATGGCACAGGAGAGCAAGTCTGGTCTGGTGGGACTGAAACAGAGAACATAAACAGGTTAATAGCAGCCTTCCTGGCCGTGATTAGATGGTAGCTGGCCTCCGTGGTCGTGACAGGGCAGGCGGTGAGTTCATGGAGGACCTCCATGGCTGCGACAGGACAGACAGATAGTTGGTGGGTGGCCTCCGTAGCCATGACCGGAACGAATGAGAGCTCATAGACGGCCTCCATGGACGTGACAGGATAGGACGAGAGCTGACAGGGCACTGGAAGTGCGGCTGAGACGTGACACAGCTCTGGTAGATCCGTGGTGATTTGACTTGGTTCCTGAAGATCGACGGTGACTTGACTTGGTTCCTGAAGATCGACTGTGACTTGACTTGGTTCCTGAAGATCAACTGTGACTTGACTTGTTTCCTGAAGATCGACAGTGACTTGACTTGGTTCCTGAAGATCGACTGTGACTTGACTTGTTCCTGAAGATCGACTGTGACTTGACTTGACTCTGGACGGTCAGCAGAGACTTGACCTGACTCTGGATGGTCAGCTGTGACCTGACTAGACTCCGGGATATCAACAGGGACCTGATCAACGGTGACCTGACTAGACTCATGAAGTTTAACTATTGTTACACTTGACTCTTGGGTGTTAGTGGTGACCTGACTTGACTCTGGAAAGTCGATGGGGACCTGACTTGACTCTGGAAAGTCTACGGGGGGACCTGAGTTGACTCTGGAAAGTCGATGGGGACCTGACTTGACTCTGGAAAGTCGACGGGGACCTGACTTGACTCTCGAACGTCAACGGGGCCCTGACTTGAATCTGGAAAGTCAACGGTGGCGGCCATCTTGTGTAGTGGCGCTGGCCTGGGGGCCATTTTGGACAGTGGCGCTGGGCTGGCGGCCATCTTGTACCATGGCACTGGGCTGGCAGCCATCTTGTCTGGAGACACAGACGTAGAGTCGGCCATCGTGTCTGGAGAGACAGGTGTGGCTGGTGTATCCCATTGATCACGATGGTGTAGGTATCTGGTGAAACCCCAAAAGTCTAGGATTTCATGCCCCTTCATATACCACTGAGGCAAAGGGTCATCAAGGCAGTGGTTAAAAAATTCCTTCAATGCTGCATCATTATAATCCAGCCCTACTGCCATGGTCCAAAACACTTGAGCCAGGCCACCCACCTCACATCCCCTTTGACGAAGGGTGGTAAAATTCAGGAGTCTCCCCCTCCGCTCTTCCATGGCGGCTGGGGAATGGATACGAATCCCACACCGCTGGATCTAGGCGTGATGGAGTCCTTCTGTCATGGAACGCACACAAACAGGTAGATCCAATAGCAGTGTTTATTAGGGTAATCCAGAATCATAAATCCAGCCAGGCAAGGTCAAAATCCAAAACAAGAAACACGAACATCAGCAAGGGAACACGAAGTAACAGGGTGACATTAAACAAGGACTCCATAACAAACAAACAGGGTATATATAGACAGGTACAAACAATGTAAGTGGGAACTGCTGTGTGCAATGAACAGTGATGAGACCAGACAAAGGCTTGTGTGAAAGACAGTTCCTGAAGTGGGGTGACGATGTGGGGAAGTGAGACCTCTAATGGACACCCGGGGATACACAAACTAGACACTGTGACAAGACCATGCTGACAAAAAGGAATGGATTTTGTGTTGATAGACATAACAATTTTTGCATACTACAGCAACGAATTTGAGGCATGATACCAAAATGACACTTGAGGCTGTATCTCTGCAATGCTTGGCATATTGACACCAAACTTTGAGGGTGCCATTGTCAACTCCCACAGAATATACCACATCAATTTGTTAACAGCGCTAATTAATGGTCAAACATGATAAGCCAATAAGTTAACTTACTAGAGGCTGTATTTATGGTTATTCAGCCGTTTTGCCAAAAAATCATCCTAAAATGGCTTCAATTACTAATTCCTGTCGGTCTAATTCTTGCTTCTGAATTGCTTGGCCAATAATTTCTGCTTGCAGCTATATTTTATTTTTTGTTTCTGGTAATATATTTGTATCTATGAATGTGTTGCAATCAGTCTGTAATGAGAATCTCATGGACAAATGACTTCGTTCAATATAAAAGTTTGAATGTAATAATATTATAATTCAAGTTTAAATTAAATAAATAAAAACAAAATAATTATTTATAAAAATCTCCAGACCAATTGTAATATATTTGTAGTAGTAGTAGTAGTAGTAGTAATAATAACAATAATAATAAAATCATAGGTAATTAACAGATTTATATAGAATTAAGCAGAATTTATCTTAGATTTAACATGCTTTAATAATTTAAATACTTGTCATTCTTATTATTATTTTATATATTTTAAGCCATATATATATATATATATATATATATATATATATATATATATATATTATATGAATAAAAATTACCTTAGAAAAATCACTCATTTTCAATGTACTTAAAAGCATTACTGAGCCTAACTCATTCCCTCTTAACATTTTCATTAGTGACTGCTGACAGACGATCAGCTTAACTGAAAAGCAGCAATGATTCAGAGCAGCACACACACGCTTTGGAACTGAACCAGCAAGACAGTCACTAATAAGGAAGGGCCTGTATAAACTATATAAACCAGGCCTGACCCCCCCATAAGGCCTCCCCACCCCTGCCATTAACATCTTGTGTGTCGGCTCCTCCAAACAAGCACTCATTAGAAAACTTGCCTCCAGTCTTTTTCCACTTGTATCTTCAAGCTGGATCACATTATTTGAGTGAGCGCCTTTTGCTCCCAAATTTTCTAGAACTATTAAGATAACAGATAGTAGGATTTAGTTCCCGTTACTGAATGTTTCTGTAAATAGCCATTTGTAAAGTAAATGGAACAACTATTATTACAAGTGGATGCAAAAAGTGTGAAACTTAATAAATGATTTGATGGAGTCAGTTAGTGAGTGGAAAAGTTAATGAGTGAAATTGTTTATATGTTTGACTGTTCATGTGTGAGTTTGTGAGTGTGTCATTTAAACCAAACTTCTCTTTCAGCTCGCAATCATTTTGCGCTGTTGTAAGTGTGGTTGTAACCAAACAGTATCCGTGTTTACATCATCCCACTAAGATTATCATATTATGTTATCAGTATTTAATAATGTTACACTAAAATGATTTTTACAATTAATGAAAAAATTAGTCTAGTAATGCTCAATGAATGAATGAATAAGATTTTATATCACTTTACTGTTAAGTATTTATAGATTGCAGTGTTACATTATAGTTTATTGTTATATTACAGCTTATTATAGTAGTTATAGTGTATTGTTTATTCATCAGTTTTTTGAATTAGCTTTTATTTTTATATTTTTAGTTTCCATTTAAATTGTAGTATATTTCGTATTGTTGTTATTTGGCTTTCGTCATTTTTATTTTATTTGTAATCTTTTTGTAAAATATATGTTACTACTAAGGAAGATTTTTATTTCAGTTTAAGTTTTCATATTTAATAAGTAATTTTAGTGCTGCTACTTAAACTTAATTTAGTTAATTTAGCCAAGTCAAGATTTTTTGTGTAATATATATATATATATATATATATAGCATTCCGAGTTCACATCAGCGTTACCCTGGAAACAGATGAGGAACGGCTACTAGTGACACCCTACTCGAAGACAAGAACGGTGTTAGAGTTGGCACATGCACATCCTCTTGCAGGATATCTTGGGGCGGTCAACACCATCCAATGTATCCGTGACCGGTTTCACTGGCCTGGCCTGGAGGCTGAGGTAAAGTTCTTTGCCAAGCCTGTCCCACCTGCCAGAAGACCTAACCCATGTTTTCTCCCACCAGCCCACTAATTCAGCTGCCCATAATAGAGGTGCCCTTCGAACACATCGTGATGGATCTTGTGGGGCTGTTGCCAAAGTCTGCCTGGGGGCATGAACACATTCTGGTGATTGTCAACTATGCCACCAGGTACCCAGAAGCATTTCCTCTCCACAGTTGGCATCCCAGCTGAGATCCTGACCGATCAGGGCACTCTGTTTATGTCCCGGATAATGGCTTCCCCTTGCCGATTGCTCAGGGTAAAACAACTGAGGACCTCTGTGTACCATCCCCAAACAGATGGGCTTGTTGAATGCTTTAGATCAGGAAGTTGACCTCGGCTGAGAAAAATTATGCAACCGTGGAAAAAGAAGATCTGGTGGTGAAGTGGGCAGTCCTGGAGCTCCGCTACTACCTACTCAGCCATAAGTTCACCCTCATAACAGATCACGCGCCCCTAACACCAGGGTGACGCTGTGGTTCCTCGTGCTCCAGGACTTCCACTTCATCGTCCTCCACCGTGCCAGAGCAGCCAACACCAATGCGGACACGCTGCCACTGGAACCCACTCACGGAAAGCACCTACTCACCTCAGCACCCACCCCCCTCACTTTGACACTTGATCTGATTAAATCCACACTCTGTGTTGTTTTTTTTTTTGAGCTCTCCTTGTCGTGTGTTCCTTCCATCCTGTGACAATATAGTATAGTTTTAGTTTTTTATTTATAGTAATAACCCTGATTATTTGTCACAGTGTCTGGGTTGTGTTCCCTGGGTGTCCACTAGATGTCCTCTTTTCCCACGGTGTCTTTCACTTCATTAATCACATTCCTCATGTCCCTGCTTAATTATTGCACCCAGCTGTCACTAATTACCTATCATCACACCCTGTCAGTTTCCCATTAGCAATTGTCTCTCCTTGTGTATATAACCCGGTCTGTCTTAGTATGTGTCACGGAGTCGTTGTTAATTCATATCCGTCATCTTGTCGTGCTTTTGCCTTGTGTCCTTGTTTGTTTATGTTTGGTTTGGTTTGGTATCGACCTCTGCCTGGACTGTTTACCCTTTTGGATTGCCCTTAATAAAAGACTTACTCGCAATTGGTTCTATCTCCGTGCCTCATTGGATCCCTGCCGTGACAGAACGACTCCGTCACACTAGGAACCAGCGGTATGTCATTTTTCCGTTCCCCAGCCAAGATGGCGGAGCGGCGAACCAAGTACCTTCGGTTGATCACCCTCCGCCAAGAGGGCAATGAAATGGGTGCCCTGGCTCAGGTGTTCTGGTCCCTGGCCGAGGGCATGGGCTACAACGATGCGGCCCTCAAGGACTATTTCAATGGCGGGCTGGATGATCCAGTGTCTCATGAGGAGATGGCGCAGTTAGAGACACTGGAATTCTGGGAATTCGTGCGCTACCTGCAGCATCGGCTTCGGTGGGATGCCCCAGCCACTTCGGTCTCTTCCGGCAGGGTGGCCGCCAGTCCAGCACCACTGCCCAGGATGGCAACCAGCCAAGCGCCACAACCCAAGATGGCCGCCAGTCCAGCACCACTGCCCAGGATGGCTAACAGCCAAGCGCCACAGCACAAGATGGCCGCTAACCCAGCGCCAATGCCCAAATTGGCCACTGTTCCAGCGCCACAGCCCAAGATGGCCGCCAGCCAAGCGCCAATGCCCAATTTGGCCACCGTTTCAGCGCCACAGCCCAAATTGGCCACCGGTCCAGCACCACAGCACAAGATGGCCACTAACCCAGCGCCAATGCCCAAATTGGCCACCGTTCCAGCGCCACAGCCCAAGATGGCCGCCAGCCCAGCGCCAATGCCCAAATTGGCCACCGGTTCAGCTCCACAACCCAAGATGGCCGTCAGCCTAGCGCCACAGCACCAGATGGCCGTCAGCCTAGCGCCACAGCACCAGATGGACATCAGTCCAGCGCCACAGCACAAGATGGCCGTCAGTCCAGCGCAACTGCACAAGATGGCCGCTAACCCAGCGCCAATGCCCAAATTGGCCACTGGTCCAGCGCCACAGTACAAGATGGCCGCCAGTCCAGCGCCACAACCCCAGATGGCCGCCAGCCCAGCACCACAGTACAAGATGGCCGCCTGTCCAGAGTCATGGCCCAAGACGGCTGCTTGGCCAGCGCCGCTGCACAGGATGAGAGTCTCAGCTGACCCTCCCGAGTCGAGTCAGGTGCCTGTGAACTCCCCAGAGTCGAGTCAGGTGCCTGTGAACTCCCCAGAGTCGAGTCAGGTGCCGGTGAACTCTCCAGAGTCGAGTCAGGTGCCGGTGAACTCTCCAGAGTCGAGTCAGGTGCCGGTGAACTCTCCAGAGTCGAGTCAGGTGCCAGGGAACTCTCCAGAGTCGAGTCAGGTGCCAGGGAACTCTCCAGAGTCGAATCAGGTGCCAGGGAACTCTCCAGAGTCGAGTCAGGTGCCAGGGAACTCTCCAGAGTCAGGGCTAATCACCGATGACCTTCCAGAGTCAGGGCTAATCACCGATGACCTTCCAGAGTCAGGGCTAGTCACCGATGACCATCCAGAGTCAGGGCTAGTCACCGATGACCATCCAGAGTCAGGGCTAGTCACCGATGACATTCCAGAGTCAGGGCTAGTCACCGATGACCCTCCAGAGTCAGGGCTAGTCACTGATGACCCTCCAGAGTCAGGGCTAGTCACCGATGACCTTCCAGAGTCAGGGCTAGTCACCGATGACCTTCCAGAGTCAGGGCTAGTCATTGATGACCTTCCAGAGTCAGGGCTAGTCACTGATGACCTTCCAGAGTCAGGGCTAGTCATTGATGACCCTCCAGAGTCGAGTCGGGTTCCAGATGACCCTCCAGAGTCAAGTCTAGTCACTGTTAACCCTCCAGAGTCAGGGCTAGTCACCGCTGATCCTCCAGAGTCAGTGCTAGTCACCGTTGACCTTTCAGAGTCAAGTCAAGTCACCGTTGACCTTTCAGAGTCAAGTCACCGGTGACCTTCAAGGACTGAGTCAAGTCACCGGTGATCTTCAAGGACTGAGTCAAGTCACCTCTGATCTTCATGAACAAAGGCAAGTCACCTCTGATCTTCATGAACAAAGGCAAGTCACCTCTGATCTTCATGAACACAGGCAAGTCACCATTGATCTTCATGAGCAAATGCAAGTCACCAATGATCTTCATGAGCAGTGTCAGGCCAGCACCGATCTTCTGGAGTCCAGTAGAGACACCATGGAATTACCAGAGTCTCGTCCTCCCGTTGATCCGGCCGCACGGAAGTGGTGGGCTTCTGATCCGCCCTGGGGGCTTTGTGCATCGACGTCAGGGATGTGGTGGTCTTCTGCTCCGCCCTGGAGGGCTTCTGCCTTGACCACAGGGGTGTGGTGGTCTTCTGCTCCGCCCTGCGGGGCTTCCGCCTTGACCACACGGTTGTGGTGGTCTTCTGCTCCGCCCTGGAGGGTTTCCGCCTTGACCACATGGTTGTGGTGGTCTTCTGTTCCGCCCTGGTGGGCGCCACGTGAAATCCTTCACGGACTTATGTTTTTTCGTTTTCTGTTGTGTTTTCTGTCGGTTCCCCTCTGTTAGCCTGGCCCTCTGTCCCTCCCCCTGGACCTCCTCCGGTCCTCCTCCCTCCTGGTCTCCCTGTTTTGTGTTTACACTTCTGGTGTCTGTTTCCTATGTTTCCTTTCTGGCCCTCCGTCCCTCCCCCTGAGCCTCCACCTGTCCGCCTCCCTCCTTGTCTCTGTGTTGTGTCTTGTCGTGGAGCGTCTGGGAGCCGCTCCATAGAGGGAGGGTACTGTCACAGTGTCTGGGTTGTGTTCCCTGGGTGTCCACTAGATGTCCTCTTTTCCCACGGTGTCTTTCACTTCATTAATCACATTCCTCATGTCCCTGCTTAATTATTGCACCCCGCTGTCACTAATTACCTATCATCACACCCTGTCAGTTTCCCATTAGCAATTGTCTCTCCTTGTGTATATAACCCGGTCTGTCTTAGTATGTGTCACGGAGTCGTTGTTAATTCATGTCCGTCATCTTGTCGTGCTCTTGCCTTGTGTCCTTGTTTGTTTATGTTTGGTTTGGTTTGGTATCGACCTCTGCCTGGACTGTTTACCCTTTTGGATTGCCCTTAATAAAAGACTTACTCGCAATTGGTTCTATCTCCGTGCCTCATTGGATCCCTGCCGTGACATTATTTGTATACATTTTTGATTTATATAAAAAAGGCTCTTGTATTACAGTCATTTATAAATATTAACTGCATTATTAAGAATCTAATGAGAATCATGAAAGGAATTAAAAAGTGTTTATAGTATAACTTTTAGATTCCTTATGATCATGAGACATGATTAATTATTATAAAAATAATCTTGCAATTCACAAAAAAATAAGCTTTATTTACTTCAAGCAAATTCACTTCACTTATTTTTTCTTTTGATTTTGGGCTGACCTGAACATTTTGAGATTCAACCTCAGTGCTGCTTGTTGTGAACATGAAACACATCACAAGCTGCTTTGCAGGAGGATAACAAAATATACTTTATTTCACAGGATTAGGGGTTATCCATTTAATATGCTTTAAATGTTTTTTAGAGTATTTTATTTAAATACAATACAAATAAATAACTTATTCATTTTAAAGCAGTCCAAAACAGTTTTCAGAAGATACAAATTTGCCATATACATCCCCACTCTCTCTTTCTCTGTGTGATGCATTAAGCTTCAGAGCCTATACAAGATAATCATATCCATCAGAAAGAAATGAAAGCAGATGTTCTTACGCACATGATCCTATTAAAGAGAAAACTCTTGCACACATAATCCCTAGTTTTAGATTATTGGAATGATGTACAATGGAAATAAAAGCCTGTATTCATAAACTTTGCTCTTTTGAGCATGTTTACTATTTAATGTCGACCAGCATGAGGATAACATTTAATCTAGTGCCATGAATCAAAGAGCTCACAGGAGCGCAGCCGCTACAGAGAGTCGCATGTGTTCAGTCTTTCTCTCGATCTCTCTCCATCCCATCAGCATTATGAATGAAAGTCAAACCAGAATGGGTAAGAAATGTGTAGCAGTGTTCTTCCTGCGGGTTTTTCTCCCACGCAGAGGCCTTCCATGAGCACTCAGACCTACAAACATCTGGCGCTTTTTGTTCCTCCACTCGGCGGATGCGTATGTGTTATACCCATTCTCCTCAATGCGCTCCTTCAGACGGCAGTTTAAACCATAATTTCTCTGAAATGCATGAAACAAATAGTTATTACATTTCTGCACACCTAGTCATGCTGGTTTTTGAAACATGGCAGCAGATTTCTGCTGGTCTAAGGTGGTCTGTTAGCTCTAACTAGATTAAGCCTAAATTAGTACACAGACTAGCCATCTGATTCATCCTATAGACCTGCTTGGACTGGCTTCTGACCATAATGGTAATCTTGGACCAGGTGGAAACCATTTAAATGGATTCACTTAATTGTTGCTTTGTCAAAAGTAACAATGTTAAAAGTAATGCATATATTGTATTGAATGCTAAAATAAGTCAGCTATTAGTTTGTTTTCCCTTTAAAAAATTGTAAACACGATGATTGAATCCCGACTACATCAGCACTGTCTCAACCAATGGCATGAATGTTGGGCGGGGCTAAGTTTTTGTTTGATTAATGATTAACAGTGCTGCATAATTATTTTTTGGATGATTTATTTGTGGGACACCTAAAATATAAGCTAAAATATAAGCTATATATTTCTGTGTATAAAGTCCCATACATACTGTGAAAAATACCAATAATATAAATATGTGAAAAAATGATATTTATAGTACGTAAGGGAAATATAAATTACAAAATAATAGCAGCACAAAACTGTAGTAATATCAAACTAATTAACTTTTTTTTATTATTTTTTTTATTTTCACCTGCACCTCCTCATTTATTAATAAATGTATAACTATATTAATGTTTATTATATATCCTATTTTATTTATTTATAATTTACACCAGCATCCATTTGTGGTTTTATTTAATTTTTTTCATCAGCACCACCTAGTGCCCGCTAGAGATCCCTGTAATCCCTGTTAAATTGTAAAACTGCCCAGTCATATCTCTATTTTTATGGCTTTACGTTTGATATTTTTATGGTTTTAAGATTTGGTGCAGGATACTCACGGCTCCATACAGTTCTCCCTTCTTACTGATAGCCAGGTAAAGGTTACTGCTGATTCCTCTGATGGCAACGATCCCAACATCCACTGATGTGATTTCCAGAATACCTGAAATACACAACATATTAACTGCAAGGAAATATAGAGGCTTTCATTTAAAACAGAGCAATGACTGCTTGAATTTTTAGTCAGTTTGTTACAAAATTTGGTCTTTTTTTATTTTTATTATTATTTAGGTTAAATTCTAACCATTTTTTTATTAAATTAATTTTATTAGTTTTAGTTCAGATTTATCTAACAATGACTAATAAAACCTTTGCAACCACAAAGCAACAATTTGAAAGCATGGCAGTGACTTTTGCATGTGCAAAACCTCCAATTTATTTTTCTGGTTGTGCTTTATAAACTCAACAAGGAGTAATATTTTGGCAGAACAAATGAAATAATGTTTGCATGTGTGTGTTTGTGTACAGAGGTCAGAGGTGAAATTACAGTTTTGGTTGACCTTTGCTCACCTGCACATTTTAATTCAGCTCCTGAAACATTGCACACACACACACACACACACTCTCCCGCTCACATGGGAGCATGTGACGCCTGACTATCGGAGGCTGATAACCCCAGCGGGTGTGAACCCTGCGGCTGGACTTGTGGGGGGTTTGCTGCGGCTGCCCTTTGATCAGTGCAAATGTGTCGAAAGATGCTTCTATCATGACAGCTAGAGTCACCACTCAAAACAGTTCTGTGGCCCCCCTACGAAGAGGAAGATGCACTGGATGCTTCCTCTGTACAGCAACACAGATCTGTGTTTGTATTTCTCAGGGAAATCATTCCTCTCCACTCTGGGTGCTTTGTGATTTGATAGAGTCTGTGTGTTATGCAATACTGTATATCAGTGAGCACATCACTATCAGTCAATATTTTAGTTTTTCTTAATTATCTGTATCAGATTAGGCTGATAATGGATGCAGATAATTAGCTGCTGTGGAAACTCTCAAGTAGTTAATTCCTGAATTTAAAATGTAATATATATATATATATATATATATATATATATATATATATATATATATATATATATATATATATATATATATATGATAAACGATTTATGATTAAGATACATAATATTAAATACACTATATTTAAGATGTCAAGTTTAAACTACCTGTTTTTCTTTGCATATTATATGTATAATTATTACTTGAAATAAAATATTAAAAACTACTAAAGTAATAGAAATAAAATTAATAAAATCAGTATAGTAATATTTAAAAAATAAATAAAATAAAAACAACAAAAACACAACTAAATCACTAAAACTAACTAATCTTAGAATGAATGCAGAAAATAAAAAAAATAATTAAAATGATCAATTTAAACCTTTCGTTATATTGAAAATATATAATGTAATTTTGTTATAACTTGATATCGGTTAATGATAATTGGTTGGGAAATTTTCTCTAATCTCTAATATGTTTGAATCTATATATAGAAATACACATACTGTATTAAAGAGGACAGATTTATGATGATTTTTTCCCCAAACTGATTTTTTTTTCAAAACCAGGTTTTAAAATTCCTTAGCAGTTATCTACATTTTTTTTACTGTATATTGTCTGAATTGGCAATCAAAACGGTTTTCGGCCATCACATAAAAAATATCTACTGTATCAGCGACATAACGTGTGAATGTGAGGGAGTGAATGTATGCGCAGGTATAGTGTGCACTCATCTATCCTTTATGTGTGTGTGTGTGTGTGTGTGTGTGTGTGTGTGTGTGTGTGTGTGTGTGTGCGTGTGCGTGTGTGAAGTGGCTCCATTGGGGTCTCGGGTTGCAGGTATCAAGTGAGATGGTAAAACTATCCGAGGGCTCTGTGTCCTCTCAGCGCTGGGATGAAAGCATGAAAGGAAGGAACAACACAGACAGGATGACAGTGAGACGGATTAGAGAAGCTTCAATGATCAGTGATCAAAGACGACAGCAGAACGGAGCTCACTGCAAAAGACTCAGTGAAGCTCCCACACACACACACACACACACACACACACCCATTCAGACCCAAACCACCAACGTTCACGTGAAGCACAAATGCAAGGCTGACGTACACGCATGTCCGACTACCATATGTTTGTACCACACACATACAAAACACATCAACCAGAACCAGGCACACCCCAGGTTAAGATGCTCTACTAGTCAAAAGCTGACAGAAATCAATTTAATCTAAAGGAAGATGCTATAAATTGTTACATTTCTTTCTTTTTTCTTTTTTAAAAGATGATTTGGAGCAGAAAAAGCAGCCAGTAAGAGTCCCTCATATCACAATTATAGTTAACTAGAATTAAAACCACAAAAAATATTTGTTACTTAAAATGCAATAAATGTTAGAATTTAAAAAAAAATTATTAATTAACTAATTGCCAAGGCAACATGATCCATTTTCATTCAGCTTAACTTAATGTACTAAAATAACTAAAACTATTATTAAAAACTATAATAGTATCAAAGCTTACATTGCATTTCCCTGAAAAAAAACATAGAAGTAGTGTAGAAACAATTTCCACTCAGAAACTGTTAGTAAATTTGATAAATAATGCAGGGAAATTGAATTAAACATGGATTTTTTAGGGAGGAAGACTGAAAATTGTATTTTCTTATAAAAAAAAACTTTAATACCCTTTTTTTTGACTTTTTGAAAAAATATTTTTGCTAATCTATATTTCTCCCTCAATAGGGAGGATGCACCCCATAGAGTTGGTTGATGAAGCTTAAATATAACAGTTCTCGCATATTCCCACACACATCTATTTTTGTTAATAGTTCTGATGACGTTACTATTATTCTAAAATGACAAAAATAAAGCGCTACTTTCTACACTGAGCCTTGCTTTGAAGTTCCATGTCAGTGAGGCCACACTTGAGTAACCACAAAAGAGAGCTCGGAGAACAAGCCAAGCCATTACAGTAAATGTGTTTGTAATCCCACCTTCCAACGCATACGAGCCAAACACCTGCGAGAGCGACCGAAATGGAGAAAAACCTCAGCAGATGTCGGGCAGCGCACCAGGAGGTCAAGTTTAAACTGGGCCTATTTGCTGGTTTTTCTTTACATGCTGCCTTGTTTTCCCGAGCATGTCATGCTCTGCTGCACGTTACTAAACGCTGCGTCGTTGGCTTGCAGTTGTTTGCGCAGACGTGCATTTTCCACAGCCTTCTGCCAAAATCCACTTGTTTTTTTTTTTGCTTTTATTTGTGCTGGCCTAATGTCTGGTGCCTAAAAATGCAAAATAAACCGTTGTCGTTTTTGAGACTGAGGAAAACAGCATTGCGCAAATCATTGCATCATGCCTAGTTGTCACTGATAGTGAGGCGTTTGGGGGAGCTGTGAAGCCATCTGTGGCACACATTGCAGTGTACTGGTGGTCTCCTGTACGTCCGGCTCATGCCTGAAGCATCCTGACTGCTTCCTGTGACAACTACAAAGAGGATGTTTGAAAACATGATAGTCGACTTTAGTTCAGACGCAGAAAAATAAACCATTCTGTCACAGCTGATGTTTAATCTTTCATTCCATTTAAAGGAATTAGAGTATACACAAATAAACACAAATAAGTACATCAAAGAAGCCACTGTCTCAAAAAAAAGCAAAAAACATGATATACATGAGTATATGTTAGGAATTGTACTATTTTACATGTTGTACTGTATATGTTGGGAAAAACATGGCATTACCACTGTGCATGTGTTTTCCAACATATTTACCTTAGTATATGTTAAAAAGCAACATGGTATTACCATTTTTTCTGGTAAAAAATGTTTTACCTTAGTATATGTTGGGACAAAAACATGGTATTACCACAGTGTGGAAGTTTTTTTTTTTTTTTGGTTGGTATTACCACTGCACATGTTAAAATTTTTATTAACCTTAGTAAATGTTAGGATGGTACAACAACAACATAAAAGCGTCTTAAAGGGTTAGTTCACCCAATAATCAAAATTATGTTATTAATAACTCACCCTCATGTCGTTCCAATGACGTTCCTCCGATCATCTTCGGGAAACAATTTAAGATATTTTAGATTTAGTCCGAGAGCTCTCGGTCCCTCCATTGAAGCTGTGTGTACGGTATACTGTCCATGTCCAGAAAGGTAAGAAAAACATCATCAAAGTAGTCCATGTGACATCAGAGGGTCAGTTAGAATTTTTTGAAGCATCAAAAATACATTTTGGTCCAAAAATAGCAAAAACTACGACTTTATTCATCATTGTCTTCTCTTCCGTGACTGTTGTGAGAGAGAGTTCAAAACAAAGCAGTTGTTCAAAAAGATCCGGTTACATCGAATGATTCGTTCGCAAACCGGATATCACTAAACTGCTTTGTTTTGAACTCTCTCACAACAGACACCGAAAAGAAGACAATGCTGAATAAAGTCGTAGTTTTTGCTATTTTTGGACCAAAATGTATTTTCGATGCTTCAAAATATTCTAACTGACCCTCTGATGTCACATGGACTACTTTGATGATGTTTTTCTTACCTTTCTGGACATGGACAGTATACCGTACACACAGCTTCAATGGAGGGACTGAGAGCTCTCAGACTAAATCTAAAATATCTTAAACTGTGTTCCAAAGATAAACGGAGGTCTTACGGGTTTGAAACAACATGAGTGTGAGTTATTAATTACATAATTTTGATTATTGGGTGAACTAACCCTTTAAAGCATAATAAAATTGAATAAAAGCATCTACAAAAATAATAAAAACATGTGATTATCACAGTACGTAAAAAAAAAAAACAGATTGGCTATATGTTGAAAAAAAAACTTAGTAATTATATGGTATTCCAATGAATTTCACTAAATTCTATGCAAGTACCATGTTAGTTCACACCTGTGCAATTTTTACCCAAGCGACAGACTTTAATCCAGTGTGCAAATATTCAGTGTCTGTTGGTCTTTTTTCAGCATGTGGTTTAGTAAGCATGAACCATTACTGGCATCAAACACCAGTGCAGTCAGACAGACAGCTGACTCCCGCTTTATCAAACAGCATCAGGATACACGTGGGACAGCTTTACACTGGAATCCCCATAAAAGCTCATAAATCTGTTGGAGTCTCTCTCAAGGACAGACCAGACGCTGGGTTAAACACCCCCACTGCGCTTTAATCATTAGTCTGATTCAATTCCTTAAAACTTTTACATACAATTCAACCTGCTACTCAATGTAGGACACCAGCAAAGCTCTAGTTTTCAACGTCTGATGTCTGTTTTAGCGTAGAACAAATAATGCTAAAATCCACTGCGAGAGGTTTATATCCAACCAGTTCAAATCTAATAAAATTACATGTGGTGTTACAGCTGTGTAAAAAATAAAAAAGTTGCTAAAATAAATTGATTGATGCAATTTTGAAAAATAACAGTTTTTTGGTGCTGTTAACTAAAAAATAAAGTCATTTAGGAGGCAGAGTTTTATATATTTTGATAAAAGATTAAAAAGGCAAACCAAGATTTCATTGAAATATTCTGCACTGATGAAAGAACACTAAAGATAAAACTCGATTTTGATTTTGTGTTTTTGCCTGATTGGATCCTTAACAATTGCTTTTCATAAACTGAAGTGTACAGAATTATATTAAATAGCATTTTATTTCAATGCAAAAAGTGTGGGTTTGGTTTTTAATGTTATTTTAATGAAAGGAATCTCTTATGCTCACCAAGGTCTCATGTAATTGATAAAAATACAGTAAAATCAGTAATATTGTGAAATAGTTTAACAATTTCAAATAACAGTTTTCTATTTGAATATATTTTAAAATATAATTTATTCCTGTGATGCATAGCTGAATTTTCAACATCATTACTCCAGTCCTCGGTCTCTTTCAGAAATCATTCTCATGCCGATTTGCTGCTCCAGAAACATTTCTTATTATTATTATCAATGTTGAAAACAGTTGTGCTGCTTCATATATTTGTGAAATTTCAATTGAAATAGAACCTTAAAATTATAAATGTCTTTACTGTCACCTTTGATCAATTTAATGCACACTTGCTTAATAAAGTATAAATTTTTTGAAAAATAAATAAATCTTTCTAAATGGTAGTGTGCATCAAGTATGATTTTTTTTTCATGGTTTTACATTAACATAATGACCTGCATCTAACATTATCCCAAAAACAGATTCATTGATGCATTTGTGACATGAGCTGCTGAAGTTGTGCATCATGGTCCTCAGAATGATGTCATGTACCTCACAGACCCATTGTTTGTGTTTTTCCCAGCCAGCGGTCTCTTCATTCAGGAGCATAAAGGCCAGTGTTTCCCAAATCATGTCTTGCCTAAGGACAGCGTCACTACTGCAGTATCCATTTCCACCATCACTGGATCTGTGCTATAAAGACTAGTGTAATTTCACCCGCCGAGGATTATTCTTTTGTCAGAGCCCATTGCTGAACGTGAAAGACGCTCACCTTTGATGTGTCGCGAGCGATATTCACATCACGCCATTCATGAAACTCTGCCTGCAGACTAACAGTAGCTGCTCTGTTTCTAATTCAACTAAATCACTGCACTAAGTATTACACACAAATAGGTTTAAGATATGTCAACATGTAGAATCTTACAAGAGAAAAATAACAATTTCTACCATTTAATTGCATTTTGTTTGAATATTGCAAATTGCATATTGGTTAAAAATGCACTGGCCAAAAGAGAATTTTATAATTCATTCATGAATTATCTTTAATAGCTCAATTGTTTCTCAAAGAGAGAATTTTCAAAATTAAACTAAGCTTGGTTGTTTAGGTTTTTTTGTTTGTTTTTTTTTTTTCAAATAAATGAATTAATTTGTTCAGCAAGGATTCATTAAAGTAATCTAAACTGACAGTAAAGACATTTATATGAATGCAAAATATTTCAATTTCAAATAAATGTTGTTCTTTTGAACGTTCTATTAATCAAAGAATCCTTTAAAAAATGATGCATCACTGTTTCTGTAAAAATATTATTGTGAACTACGTTCGCAGAAATGTATCTTGATCAGCAAATCAGAATGATTTCTGAAGGATCACATGACACTGAAGACTTGAGTTATGATGCTGAAAATTCAGATTTACAAAAACTTATTACCTTTTTAAAATATATTATAATAGAATGTGGTTATTTTAAAAGATAATAATATTTCACAATATAACTGTATTTTTAATCAAAGAATCTGCGATCCGATTTGCTCAAGATACTGAACCAGCAATCAAAACCCAATATGATCCCTCATACATTTCTCATCAAATTCAGCTGCTCCACATTCATTTTACAGCTCTGTACCCATACAGTGTGTCAACAATTGTCTCACTTCTGCCTATTTTTACTTCTTTCAGGATAAACATCTGAGATAAAGTGGATATGGTGGAGCAGTACATGTTCCTCTGGGATTACATGTTGATCACTGACACATTTGTTTTGCTCGTTCTCACCGTCAAGAACTTTAACCAAATGTGATGTCCGAGTCTCTCAGGAGGCTCTTTAGGGCTGGTTAAAGTTGAGAGCAGTTAAGTGAGAACATGTGTATTACTGCTGCTGTTCCTGACACACACACACACACACACATCCACACACACACACACACTCACACAGGGTTAAAATGGGACAGAGCTACAGAGAGATCCACATATGTTTAGTTTAACACTCTAACGCTGTTTCTAAGGCTTCTCTGCTAATAAAAACACATTAAACTAGAGCTTACCAATGCAAAACACACTGACACAATGCTAAGGTAAGAATTGGTATGTTTGCTTGGATGTTCTGAGTGTTTGCTAGGGTGTTCTGGGTGGTTGTTTCCGGGCGTAAATCAAATGATTCCTCAAGTCTGTTTTATCATCCAGCAGGCAAAAAAAAAGTCTGATCACCTGATGATGATTGCTGATGATGTTTGACTTAAGCTGGGTGTAGTTTGCTTAGTCTGGTTGAGTGTTGTGTGTCTGACTCACAGATGAGACTATCAGGAGGAAACTACTCATGCACACACACACACACACACGCACAGATCTGACAGACATTTCCTCTCAACGCCTGATCACCTCTGAGAGATACATGTTAATCAAGTTACATGTTTACACATGATGTCACGGTGATGTCTGATGCTAGACAAACACACATTGTCCCCTAAACTCCCCTAGCCCAGTACATTTCCATGCTGATCTCAAATAACCTAAAAAAAAAAAAAAGATTAGAACTAGAGTGTGCACTTTCTTAAATGTTTAGGATTTCAAGTATTTTTTATTTTTTAAAAAAAGTATTTTTTCCCGTTCAAAACAGAAGCTAAGGAGGTCAGATCAAACTTTTATTGCTCAGACCTTTCTCTTAACTCAAAACATAAATAAAACCAAATGAGTGAACAGTGGTCCTACTCCGGAAAACGGTTCAAAAGTTGTCACAGGGGCAGTACCTTTTCAAAAAGTACACTTTTATACCTTTTAGGTACTAATATGCACACCTGAATTATTAATATGTACACTCCAGGTACTAGTATGCACATTATAGGTACTAATATTGACATTTAAAGTATTAATATGCACACTTTAGGTACCAATACGCACATTTTTGGTTCTAATATGTAGGCTACACTTTATGTACTATTATTCACATTTTAGGTACTAATATGGACAATCTGGGTACTAATATGCATCTTTAAGGTACCATAATGGACCCTTTAGGTACAAAGATGTACCATCTCAGTGACAGCTTTGAGATATCTTTTCATAGCACAGTTTGAGACCGTGTTGAGATCTCTTCTGAAACCCAAGAGGAGACGTACTTTTTGTCAGGGGACAATCTGAGAAACAGAAGACATCTCACTGTTGTCTAGGAGAAACAACGCAAACAACCACACACGGCTGAATCAAGACGCCCCGTGGCGTTAAAAAGGAAGGGATGTCAGTGCGAGACACCAGACAAACACATGCACACACGCAGAGGAAACAGGAAGACCCTTATCTGCAAATGGGCTCCATATGAGTAATGGCTAATTAACTTGTTCTGCGTAAAACACCGAAATCACATTGTGCATCTCCCTGATGGGCTTATAATATTTGAAAACAAACCAAAGACAATCTAATTAGAGATCCATGAGTCTGTTAGGTATATACACAGCCAGTGCAAACAAAAGCTTAACCTTTGATCACATTATAAAGGATGGATTTCCACCTTTGCTGTGTCAGGGGAAACATTTACGGCAATATGTGGGTTAATTGCTCTCAGGTTTCTGGGTGTCAGGACACAATTATGCATTTAAAAGTATATTGCATTCCTTAACGGCCCATTAATTTAGTTTGTTTTATTAGAGTGGCTAATTTCATTTATGGGGTTTAAATATTAGTAATATTATTCCTGTGTGGTTCATTTAGAACAGACCAGCCTGAATGTAGTTTCACATCAGGTGTTTTGCTTAGATATAATTTGCAATAATTTGCTAAATGTTTTTAACAAATATTGCAGGCTATAGAAATGTTATTAATAGAAAGCCTATATAATAGAAATATAAAACATTTGATTTATATGCACATTTAAATGTAAAAATGATCTATTATTAACAAATGTATTATTTATTAAAAAGTAATTCCTTTAATTTTAAAGTAAAGTTTACCAATAAAAGAAATAATATTCCTACTGTAAATGATTTTCTGACTTTAAATGTAATGTAATTAATAGATCTATTAATTTAATTAGAATTCAATTAATTCACAATTTCGCAATTAATTAAATTTAATTCCATGTGACAATAATCAATATTTTTGAATATAATTACATAGTCCAGAAACAATCTATCTATCTATCTATCTATCTATCTATCTATCTATCTATCTATCTATCTATCTATCTATCTATCTATCCATCTATCTATCTATCTATCTATCTATCTATCTATCTATCTAATCAATTAAAAAGAATTAAAGTAATTTCAAACTATTAGACGCTTTATTAAACTTTAAATTTTTTGAGAAATATTAACAATAGCTACATAAACTATTAAGCATATGATTTGCAATTAATAATGCAAGTAAGAATCAACAGAGTTTAAAACCAATTAAACCAATGAACAGCCTATAATTGTTCATCTTATTATTATTATTTACATCGGAGCTTTTTTATTTTTTAATGTGGTTTAAATCTAATTTACACAATGCAGTTCATAACTTTATCATTACCAATATTATTGCACGATTAGTAGGCTAGCCTACATCCAAACACGTCAATTGTCAAATTCTAATCGGGATTAATAAAACTTTAAATTGTGCCTCTCGCTGATGAACGCATTTTCTTAACAGTTAAGCTGATGTACACTTTATTACGCGACATGATTGTTTGGCCACAACTGAATAAACAGTAGTGTTGTTATTTATTATCAGGGGACTCACTGCAGGGATCGTCTTTGCTCTTGGTGCCGTTGACTCTCCCGTCTTTCCCGATCCTAAGGAAGAACTTCTGGAAGGAGAAGAGTTTCCTCTGGCGCACGTCTCCCTGGAGGTGGACGTAGCTGCGCACATGCCGGCCGGAGGTGGAGGTGGATGCAGAGGCGGAGGCGGAGGCGGAGGCGGATGAGGAGTTGGCGACCCTGAGCGCCCGATGCACGGGACATGCGCTGCGGCAGATGACGCTGGACGCAAAGGTCACGGAGACGGCGAGAAGATAGACGACACACACCGACCAGCATGCAGACACACTGTTACTCACTGTCCATCTCCTCATGGTACTCCTCATGGAACATGCTGCTCAGTGAATGTGCATGGATGCCTCTCGCTCAACAGAACTCCACTCAAGACCGGAGAAGAAAGCATGAAGTTGTGGATTAGGTTGAGGAACAAGTCTGTGAAGCTTCTGATGCTGAGATTAATCCCATTTGGGAATGATTATCATGGCAGCACTTATTCCTCCTGCGTTTCCTGGGAATGTGCGTCAAAACGACCCTGTTATTGGCATTCTGTCTTCTGATGTGATCTCCTACCTCCAGGAGGTTCACAGAAATCTCACTCTCTCTCAGTTCCTCACCCCTCCCTACTCCTCGTCTGTCATTCGGTCCCTTCCTCTATTCTCACACTCACATGAAGCATTTGCTCCTCCTTGTTGCCCCCCCTTCCCCCCAGAACTCCCTCTGGTCGGGGTCTGTAGGTGCGGGGTTTGTCTGATAGGGCTTTTGTGAATGGCTGTTATCTGGAGCTCTTTGATAGTGGACTAGGAAAAGAACACAGACGCATGAGAAGATGAACGAACCTAACCAGAGACCACTCTTGATTGGTCCCATCTGATGATAAGAAGCTTTTAGTTCGATAACATTTCAGAATCATCATGTTTTGTCCTTTCTTTTTTCACGGATCACATCCCAATTTCACCTCATACAATATCCTGAGGTCTAAATCAACAGTGCTTGACAAGACAAGACTGTTACACATTACATGTCATTGTTATTCTGTGGAGCGGGTTTATGAATTGATTATTTTCTTAGAATATTAGAGATTTTCCTTTTTTGAATTTTCATGCATTTTACCCGTATTTTAATTTAGGCATTGCATTGTGTTGTGTTTTAGGATTATAGGAAATGTCCGTAAACTTAACAGATGATGTCTTGGCAATTTCGCATTGTACAGAAAGAACATTAACTTCAATGCTGCTCCAAACCACTTTTATTTTTCAGTTGAACACAAATGGAGATGTTTTGAAGAATGACCACGCTGCTCTCTCTAAAAACAGTAGTCTATGTACTCACACAAAAGAAGACAAATTTGAGAATGTCAAATTATTTTCCCTTTTTGAGTAACAAGAACTAAACACACCTCCATTTCAGCCTTCAAAACTCAGTGGAAAAGTTGACTTCTACAAAGATCATTGATCCCACAGTTTTATGGTGTGTTGATGAACTAAAATGTGTTTTCAGTGACCAATGGCTTGTGTGCTTTGGTTTATCTGCCTTCTCAAACATCACTATCTTATCTGCATTTCCTGCTTTGTTTCCCCCTAAAAGCCTTTTCTGGATTCTTCACTGGAAGTGAGGCTGGCTGGTTGCCCCTCTAACGGTCACACCAATAATCTGTTTGTTTCTTCTTGAAATATGCAATCATAAAAAACCATAGTGCTGTAAACCTTATCCAGTCTAGTCACACATTCCTGGATTTTAACATGCTGCGAGTGTGCAACATGCTTTGCTTTCTGTGAGGCTTTATTTTTTGTAACCCACGGATAAAACTCAAATAAAATCAAATGCTGCTGTAGCCAACAACCACTCCGAATGTGATCTCACGGTCATAGATTTTATTTGAAAAACATGCAATAGTCAATGCAATTGAAATGTGGCCTTTCCCGTCTCCTTTTTTGGGCCACATGTAATATAAGAAAGATTTAGAGGACTTGTGCAGAAGCTAGAGATCTGTCTTTTTCTGTGATCTGGGTTTTAACGGTCAGTTTTATCTCAATAGATCTATCTCTTGGTAATGCTTCTCAAATCCAGTTAGAAACAGCACAGTTACCCGACTTCCAATGAGAGACTTAACATCAAATAACAGCATGCTTACAAAGAACATTGAGTAAAAGTACGGGTAAAGTTTTATTTTATTTAACAAAACTAAAAAATAAATGCATAATTAGTTTCATAGCTAATGTTTACATAATATTTTTTTAAATAATTTTTTTCTGAACCTAAAATCTCAAGGTGTGAATTTTTTTAACATGTTTCTAACTGTCACTGTGCAGTTGAAATGCACAAGATGAAATTTCTCAGCTGATACTGATAGCCGATTATTAAGAATTTGTGCAGATACCAGTAGTTTTCTTAATGAAACAAATCTTACAAGTAATGATGTAAGCTATACTGGGAGCCCTTTCCTTTGGTACATAAAATTAGAGGTTAACAATTAAAAACAGCAATTAACAGCAATAGCCTATTATATTCATTGCTATTTATTTATGTATTTATTTAAGATAAAAGCACACTAAAAAACAACTCATATTTGATGTATTTCTTTCAGTTGACTGATTCCAGAGACATGGTACATTTCAGTTATTTGTACTGTATTTCTGTACTTTTAATACACCTTTTGATGTTCATTAACATTTATTTCATGCTACAACTTGATAGGACATAGGAAAAGACTCGTGCTAGCTGCCTCTAAAACTGAGATGTCGACTCTAAAGCGATCTGTATCTCACATAAAATAAAATATAAATAATTGCAGATGATTGCTTTTATCAGCCAGTCTCAATTATTGGCCGAAACACCAGTGCATTCTTTAAAAAAAAAAAAAGAGGCAGTGAAGTTAATACTTATAGTTTGGGGTTTGTTCAAATTATAAACCTGAGTATTTGTGATTAGTGATGCTTTATATTTATATTCAGTAGATTTGAAGCTAGCTCAGAAATCTCTGTCTCTTTGAATGTTATTCGTTTTTGTCCATTCTGGCCGTGAGCAGTTTTGCCAGTCTCTAAAAGTAAATATTTGATGAGGCAAGTGTCCATTGAAGGTGTCGGGGTGTCCGCTTGCAGTGATGGTTTCTTATTTTCCGGCTTCTGGACATGCTTGTCATGAATTCCTTGATCAGGTGACCTGACATTACATCATATGTAAACCAATGGATATAATATAAACACTGCATAACCAAAGCTATATCCTGTAAGATGTTTAAATGAACATTTATTTGAACTGGTTCACTCCAAAAGGCGCTGTGTGCTCATGATGTCACAGTGTGTGCGCCTCCACTGACGTGCCGCCATTCAGTCCGAGGTGTAAAGCTAGACAAGTTGTTCCAGTTAAGTTAATATTATGAAGTGATCTGCTTTTAGTTTAATCAGGACCATTGAATCTGCTCTGACTGGACGCCTGAATTATTCAGTGGTACACAGGAAAGGGAAGTCGCCACGCTGCCATTTAAGAATCACACTACGTATGTGGCCCTCCTTTGCTGGATGCACAATTCGGTAATGTGTGATTATATAACGGAGCTAAAATCAAGGTTGAGGCATGTAACACACAAAATCTAGGGTGATAATATGGATTGACACTGCTGACAAATGTGGCCATTGTGTGACCTAGCTGACAGTGTTTCAGTGCCAAGTGGGTTTCAAGTTATAAGGGATAGAAAAACCGGCCAAATCTGGCCTAATTAAACCCGACCTCTGTAATGGAGCCTGAATCGACATGGTTTGGATTGCAGAGTCACCTCTTCCCATTTTACAGTGACCTGAAAAAGTGTGGCTAGTAAAGAACAAACAATGGGTGAGTGGC
This sequence comes from Carassius carassius, assembly GCF_963082965.1. Classification (NCBI taxonomy): domain Eukaryota; kingdom Metazoa; phylum Chordata; class Actinopteri; order Cypriniformes; family Cyprinidae; genus Carassius; species Carassius carassius. The sequence continues at coordinate 4,190,381 of NC_081759.1, forward strand.
AGGCTACATTTAGTAGTGGACTAATCTTTAAAGTCTTCAAAAACATCAGTATTTCTGCATGTCCAAACCCTTAAAAATTAAAGGTACAATTTTTAAGATATTTGCAGTAAAATATCCAGCCAATAGGCTAGTGTTATATATTTTGTCCAGCTGATTACTAACAATATCTCTAATGTTTTCAACTACTAAATCATGAGAAAATTCCCATTTTAAACAGTGACATGGGGCAGTGCAGTAACCTGTCAATGACGTTAGTTCTTCTTCTTCTTCTTAGTTTTATGGCAGATTGCAACCATGGCTTATCAGGTGCATACCGCCACCTACTGTATCGGAGTATGTAGCATGGATATGAATCTAATGACATTAGTTACCCTTTGTTACCACCTTTACTGACGTAGAAACCACATGACAACAGTGTCGTGGACAACTTAGGAAGTAGCTTCGCGACAAACTTCAACAAGAAAGAGATACCTTTCTCTTAGCGATCTCGCTTGTCTTTTACTCGACAGATGAGTTGTTTTGATTTGTAAAACATATGCTATTATAACGATCAACAAGATTAGTATTATGGGGCATACACATACATTAGTATTACGGGGGATCGTGTCTGATCCATAGTCTGATCGCGTCTTTGCATTGACTTTGTATGTAATCTACTCGCGCAAATTGTTGAACTCGCGTTAAATCCATGATTTATGTTTCCATCTGATTTGATGGCCGTCAGCGGTTGGGTAGAAGACAACAAATCCCATAATTCCACGCTCCTTCTTAGCATCATCAAACCACGCGATTGTTATTGTTTTGATAGTGCACCCTCTAGTGGCAGGTCCTACAACCTGTACTTTTAACAAACAGTTTACAGTACTATCTACTTCAGATGGCATCCAAAGGTATGAAGCTACATCAAAATCTTCAAAAATATATATATTTTAAAAAATGCAATTTTATTTAAACTTAGGATCATGTGACACTGAAGACGTGTAATTATGCTGATTTAGCTTTGCATTACAGGAATAAATTACATTTTAAAATATATAACAAATTATCCTTCAAACATCTCATATCATTGTGGATGTTAACAGGGCTGCTTTGATTAACACAAAATTAATTGAGAAAAATCAAATACTAAGACATTATGAGGTTCATACTTATTTTTCAGTATTTACTATGGTTAAATATTTGGTTAGGTTTCCTAAACCAGTTTTCACCAATATGCAAAAACTGAATCCAATAGTTTAAAGAGAACTCGATGTTCTAATAAGCAAAATAGAAAAAATACTGTTCAGAGTTTTGGGGTTGGTAATTTTTATGTTTTTGAAAGAAATCTTTTCTGCTCACCAAGGCTGCATTTATTTGAACAAAATACAGTAAAACAGTAAAATTTTGAATTTTTTTTTAATGTATTTTAAAATGTAATTTATTCATGAGATGCAAAGCCTCATTACGCTAGTAATACGCTAGTGATCCTTCAAAAAAAAAAAAAAAAAAAAACTTCTAATACACTGATTTGTTGCTCAAGAATCAATTCTTGTTATCAATTAAAAAAAGTAATTGCTGTGTAATATTTTTGATGAAACATTTTATTTCAGGATTCTGATGAATAGGAAGTTCCAAAGATCAGCATTTATTAAAAATAGGAATCTTTTGTAACATTATAAATGTCTTAACTTTCACTTTTGATCAATCTAATGCATCTCTTGCTAAATAAAAGTATTATTTTCTTTAAAAACGAAATAATTTAATTGTACCCCTAACTGCAACATCATTCGGATCTCATGGTCTCAGAATAATCTGAAAGCAATCAAGCAAATCCAACAGCAGCAGACAGAAGCTCTTGCAAACATCATGACTACATTTATTTATAATCATATCAGCAGTACAGTTGAGCGGTATAAAATGTTCAGAGAGGATTGACCTGCAACACCTCCATCCTCAGTGATAATGTGCATTTAACTGGTTAACAATGTCTTAACCGTTTGAGCACCCTGATAATGCATCTAAAGCATAGAGCACCAACAGTCTGCAGCACCATAACAGCACCATGAGCCACACCAATACAACATTCACACAGCTGGATGACGTTAACAAAAGCACATTCACTAGGAAAACGCTGGTTATAATGTAACTGTGGTTCTATGACTAAGTGGAAGACCGCCAGAGGCAGTCCTGAAAGCACCAGTGGAAAACTCCCCACGCTTACGCTTGACTAGCACTAGTGAAAGACGAATACCTACGCAGTCATGAGGGATCCCCCTGCGAAGCATCCGGGCAAGCAGAAAGCACTGCAGCACACACTGCTGTCAAGGGAGTCACATTCAATCAGTAAAAACATGAACATATACATGATAAAGCCCAGGTTTCTGCTGCACAAATTTCAGAGAGCTACACCCCTTTTAACACTGCCCAAGATGTTGCCAAGGCATGTGTAGAGTGACAATAAATAGATGAGGGAGCAGACTTTCCTGCTTACTCATACGCATGTAAAATAACCTGTGCCACCCAGTGTGCCAGTCTGTTTAGAAAGTGCAGCATCTCTCCGCATTTCACTAAAACAATCAAACAATTGGACCGTCTTACGTCAGGCTGCTGTCCTATCAATTTAAGTCCTCAAGGACCTAACAGGATATAGCTCCAACCATATATCATCTGGATCTGATGACAATGCAGCCAGCACGATAGGTGTGTTCATAAAATCTGGAGACAAAATCTTGGGTAGAAAAGCTGGATTAGTCCACAATGAAACACTACTAAAATCAGCACTCCAGTGCAAACGGGACACTCACAGACAATGCATGGAGTTCACTCACACGCTTTGCAGTTGTAATTGCCAAGAGGAATGCAGTCTTGAATGACAGCCACTTAATGTCTGACTTAAAAATTGGCACCATATTTTTAAGCTCAGTTCCCTGGGGGCTGACACAGGGAACTGAGCACCATACTTAAATCCCATGTCAGACTCCGGTCCGCCCGTGGAGGACAAAGATGATCAGCTCCTTTCAAGTAGAAAACAATCAGCTGGTCAGACCCAAGTGAAGAAGCACCAAACTCGGACCAGTGAGCTGTCAAAGCAACCACATACACCTTAAGTGTAGATGCACGTCCAAGCTCCAAAAGATGTTGCAAGAAATCTAAAATGCAACCCACTGAACACTGGGCTAACATGGGCTAACGCATCCAGACCCAGAGATCCTGGTTTGTCCATCAGGGAAAACCAACGAGGACAGTGAGAAGTGTGACTGTCTGCAAACACATCTACTGCAGCGGTCCCATATGTTCTCCATATCATACATCTGAATGTAGACTCCAATCTCCCTGTAACACCCTGTCATGAGAGAGAGCATCTGGAGCTGATTAAGTTGTCCTGGTAGGTACTCTGTGACCTCGTGCCTCCCTGATGATTGATATAAAAAAACGGCCACTCTGTTGTCCGGGCGCACCAAGACATGCTTTCCCCTGAGAACAGTTTTAAAAAGCAAAAGTGTAAGGAATACAGCTGTCAGTTCCAAAACATTTATGTGCATTGTGTGCAGAGCGCCTCTCCAGGTGCCATTCACTCATGCGCCAGACTCTCCCCCCGCATCCGTCCTTATGACTTCCCAGCGTGCAGGTCCTAATGGAACTCCTGTGGGGAGAAAATGCCACTGTGACCAAGGTGCTAGTGTTTGCATGCAGTGATGTGTGACTCTGATTTTTGTGTATTTGTCTTGTATTGGACATAGACATTTTTTGATGAGCCAGCCCTGGATTGGCCTGAGCCACAATAATCTGAGTGGTACTACTGCTGCTGTGAGCTTCCCCAAGAGTCTCAAGAGAGCCACAAAGCACTGAGTGTGACCCACCCGAAGCCTCTTCATAGCTCTTAGAATTGACTCTATTCTCTTTGAAGTCAGGCAAGCCGACATTGTGAGTTTAGAGCAAGGCCTATGTAACTGGTTGACTGCGACTGAACAAGCTTGCATTTGTCCCCGCTCACAGTGATCCCCAAAGATGTGATGTGTTCCAGCAGGTGAAGAGCTTGATCCATTACCTGCTGGGGTGATGCTGCACAGACAAGCCAGTCATCCAAGTACTGTAACACTCTCATTCCTGTCCTCTAGATTGGTTCCAATGCTGCCTGGATGAACTTAAAAAAAATTCTTGGTGCAAAAGCCAAGCCAAACGGAAGAACCCCGAACTGAAATATTTGACCCCCTATGGCAAATCGAAGGAACCGCCTGTGCTCTGGAGCAATCTGAATATGAAAATAGGTTTCCTTTCAAGTCTATTGTCACAAACCAATCTTGCTGCATTATGGCCTGCAACACATTCTGAACAGGAGAAACTTGAGAAAACGGTTTATGTTTCTTAGATCCAAGATAGGGAGAAACCCTATTCTTTTTGACCAGAAAACATATGGAAAAAATTCCTCCGGGATGAACTTGGGGATCAGTGTATTTTATGGAACCTTTGCGCAACAAAACCAGAACTTTGTGCACAAGTGCCTGACGTGGATCATGAACTATTATCTGTCTTACACCGATGTGAACAGGAGTTAGACAGCAAAACTGTATATGGTACCCTCTTGAAAGCCTAGTCAAGACCCATTGTTGTTATTGACATATGGGCGTCCATGCCCCCACAAACGCTTACATGTAGAGGTGGGGGGGTGACGTTGGGGACCTGGGGGTCGGATGTGAGACTGATATCCACGTGGTTAAGTCCCACCATGTCTGGGAGGTGGAGCAGGTGGTGTTGGAGTAGTATGTGAGTTCCCGATGGTGGAAGGCTTCCTGTGCAGCTGGTCCAAAAATTAGACCAGGTGCCAACACCAATCTCCACAAATTATTCCTACATAACCTCCGGCAAGGAGGACTGGGCCAACCTAACTTGCTGTGGAGCTTGCACAAGAGTACCTAAGGCTGTTCCACAGTGACTGGCAATAACACCCACAGTCTGCAATGTAAGTTTAGTCAAGTCTGCCACTAATGGGTCAGATAAAGATTCTCTCAGAGAGGATTGTAGAGCCACAAGCATATGCACCAAAGAATGAGAAACACAGCCATGACTTTCTGTAGCACTTGTGCACGAGACAGTAACTCATCAGTGCGCCTACACTCAGCATTGGGGCAGCGTACATTCTCACACTAGATTTTATAGGTGGCATGCTACCATGTCCTACTGTCTCTGGGTCTTGCATTACAGTCAGTGTGTGAGCTAACTGATCTGGACATGTAGACTTCATTGAATTTTGTAATGCAGACACCAATACAGATGTAAAGTTGGCATTGTAAATGATGTTCTCTGTGCACGCAGAAAAATATTCTCAGAACCCACTGGTTGAGGGGGATCTAGATTGATCTGGGCAAGCATAGCTTTTAAAGTTCCTTCCAGGGATGCAACAACTGAAGATGACCCACCTGATTTCTCAGACACCATCACACTGCCAGAGTGCTGATTCACGCTGCGTTCAGACACGTATACGCTCTCAGCCGAGGCAGCCAGGGTTTCCGAGTGTAAATCATCACAGAGGCATTCAAATTTGCCAACATCCAGCAGATTGTAGCCTCTTGCTTGATGCAATCCATAACGCACGATAGCTATATGCTGCAAGATGCAAGTCCTACAATCAGAAACAGCTTGCGATATATCCTGAAGATCAGCAGCAAGCTGCACAAAATATCGTTGCGTTACGTTAAAAATATCGTTAGAATGAGAAAGAGATTGAGGTGACGTGATAAGGGGTAATTATAGTTCAAGGCATGTCACAAGTCATGAGGTGACAACTTTGTCATTCGATTCTCGGTCAAACGTGAGCACGGGGAGTTTTCCACTAGTTATTTTAGCACTGCCTCTGGCAAATAAATCTACAAACACAGTGCAGATAAAGGAACAGTTCACACAAAAATGAATATTTTGCTGTAAATGTATTTCCCTCAGGCTATTCAAGATGTAGATGAGTTTGTTTCTTCATCAGAACAGATTTGGAGAAATGTAGCATTATATCACTTGCTCACCAATGGTTCCCTTGCAGTGAATGGGTGCCATCAGAATGAGAGCATAAACAGCTGATAAAAACATCACAATAATCCATAAGTAATCCACATCACTCCAGTCCATTAATTAACATTTTGAGAACTGAAAAGTTAGGTTTTGTAAGAAACAAGTCCATGGAGTTTTAACATTAAACCATCACTTCTGCCCAAAATAAGAGTCCTCTTTTCATAATATTGCTTTCTCCAGTTAAAAAATATAATAAAAATAGGAAAATCTGTTCTAATTAACTTATATTTAATGGCCTAAGGGTGAGTAATGTTAAAGTAAAAAATTTCTAAGATCCTGTGTAAAGATTAATTCAAAAACTATTTACGGTTATAATTTGTTAAGTGGTAAGAAATGCAATTTTTATTAAAATAACAATAATAGATAAATGGAAACTAAAGTAGACTAAATCTTTTGTAAGATCAAAAATTCTGATGCTTCTGGCTGCTTTGGATTTTTTTGGACCTGAAATATTCATACCTGCATTTTCATCACAACACTAAATATGATTCATGGAATGACAAGAACACTCACTGTTTAGTTTATAAAGTAGCATTTCTCATCTCAGTCATTTCCTTTTCGTATTTTTCTTACTTTACAGTCATTTCCTTTTTAAATTTTCTCTGCATCTATAAAGATTAATCTTAGGTCATCATATGTATATAGCAGGAAATAGATTATTTTTCTTTTTCGGGTAATTTTTTTAAATGAGAGTATCCACTGGATTAAAACTAATAATCAACAAATGTGGCAAAAAGTTCTTAAGTTCTGTTGAAATGTTAGTGTTGTCATTTGCTTTTTCCATGCAAATTAAAAGTATCTTTCATAGCAAATAAAACAAAACAAAAACAACCTGAGACTGTAACCATCTAAAATCTAATTTATGCCCTCATTTTTTCATGCAGCCTATTAATATACTATCTAATAACAACTTGGGCTAATTAGTTAATCATTTTGCACACATATCCACAAATACTGAGTTAACCTAAGCTTTGTGCAAAATAAGTTAGTAAAACTATACTAATGTAAGAACTGCACATTTTGACTGTGAAAGTGTTGCGTAATGTTCATCAGACAGTGGTCACATGACACTTCAGAAAATAACAACTACAGTTTATAATGAATAACCTGACTATCAGCCTGTAAGTGCAAAAACTTTTGCTTGTTTCATGCCAGTTTCCAACTGATCCATGATATAAAAAGTGGGTCTGTAAAGATAGGTGTCTTGGTGCGTGTTTAACCTGTTCTTGACTGGTAACCGGTCAAAACACACCTTTTCATGTTAAAAAGAAGAAAAACAACAATAAAAAGTACAAATCGAGTGCAAAAACGAACATATACGTTAACTGTCTAACTGATGTTAAATCCTGTAACTAAATCTTGATGTTTTTGGAAGCATTTCAAGGTGCATTTTAAGAAAATGGAGTCAAATGCCTAGGATTCCTTTGTTCAAGTAAAAACCACATATTTTTCTATATTTGAGAGGGTCGTCTGTGTGTCCAGTAGTTTGTGCTTTTGGTCGATGACCCAAGCCTGACCTCTGTGATGTTACATCATGCAAGTGACACAACACTGCTTGCGGATCGAGCGCAGCGAGCAGCGACCCAGCAGCTTGAGTTTCTCACAGAAACGTGTCGACATGCTGTTTTTCTTACAAACTAGACCTGCAAAGAAAGGAAACAAAATAACAAAAACTATTAAAGGGCTTTAACAATAAAAATAAACTAAAAAGCCATGGGATGGTATATCAGAAATGATCTGTTAGCACAACTTTATGTTTTTGGGGAGTACGACTTTTGCTTTCTTACACAAAAAAGACCACATTTTTAATAGATATAAGTCATGCTTAAAAATGTATAAATCGTCATTGCATTAGATAACAAAATATAACCATACAACTTTTATTAAGCTCAAAAAGAAGTTAGTTGTGTTTTAGTGAAATAACCAGTTGATAGTGGATCAGGATGTAAGTGGATCATGTTGATAGTTAATGTAATGAAATACACCTGTTTTTTTCTGTGGTTAGGTCACCTGTGTAAACTTGAGGAGAACGGTCTTAATACATCCACTAAAAATCTATGTAATAATAGTATCATCAAGATACTAGATTTTATAAATATTTGAAATCTGTTTTTATCAAATGCAACGACAATCAGGTATTTTTAAGTGTCCAAATACATTTTAGGACCACTGAAACTAACAGAATACAATATTATATAATCCAGTTTACCTAAATCAGTTTTACACTCCTCTGGGTTGCAGTTCTGCACACTGTCAGGTTTACTGTTTTTTGCACACAGTGACACCTTTTCTTCCTCGCCGGATTCCTCATTTATGCACCACACAGCTCGCTTCTGCACCCCTCCACCACAGCTTCTGGAGCACTGTCAATCAGTAAAAATCAGGGAGGATCAGGAAGGGGCCTATACCAATTTTTGTCCAATAAAATGCTCTTTTGAATGGGAACGTCCAGCACACTTGATTATAAAGGCTGGTTACCTGACCCCAGGCTTCAGTGGCCCAGCTGGTGCAGGGCTGCAGGTTGCAGGACTCAGTGTTGTTGGGTTTGAGCGTGGTGTTGCAGCGCTGGTACTCAGGGCAGTACACACGTCTCTCCTTCACTCCGCGCCCACAGCTTTTAGAGCACTGTCAAACACAGATATATATAAAAACAGTCAGAACTACTCTGGGCCAGGGTTATTATAGTTAACTATAACTGTTACTTGGAATAAAATGAATTTTAACTGAAAAATAAATAAATAAATACACATTTATTTCAGCTAGTTGCCAGAACAGCATTTCTATTTTTTTAAGTAAAATAATTAAAACTGAAAAACAAATATATATATATATATAAAATCTATATAGACTTTGTTTTATTATTTCAAAAACATAATAAAAACAAACATAACATAATATAATCAACCATAAAAAACATAATTATAAACAAAACAAACAAAAACACACAAATTAATAAAACTTGAACTAAAATTAAAGTGAAAAAGTACAAAAGACAAAACATTATATGATAATAGTTGATCAGTAATATTAAAAACAAAAACTAATAAAAAATGACAAAAACAGGCAAAATGACAAATTATTTAGCTAAAAGTAAAACGAAAATACAACATAAGAAAAACTAATTTAAAAGATTAGCAAATACTATAATAGTAAGTCAGTGATACAAAACACACACACACACAACAAAATTTTTAAAACGTAAAAATTTAAAGAGAAATTTAAAAAATTAAAAAAGTAACAAATATGAAACTAACAAAAACTAAAATAGTATATTAATGATACTAAAAACAATGATTAAAAATGAAAAAACAACTTAAATTACTAAAAGTTGAACATTTAAATGAGAACAGCAATCATAAAAATAAAAGCTAATTCAAAATTGTATCAATTATAATATATCAATGATACTAAAAACAAAAACTGATAAAAATGGCAAAAACACACAATTGCTAAAACTTTCAAATTAAAGTGAAAATATAAAAGTAAAAAAAAAAAAATCGAAATATATTAACAAAAACCAAATAGCATATCTATGCTACTAAAAACTAAAACAAAATTACTAAAACCTTGTTACATTACTATTTCAAAATAATAACTGAAACAATAATAGTATGTTAATGACGTTAAAATAACACTGCTCTGGACAATTTATCTTAGAGTGCCATTAGTATTAGTACCTCTGCCCAGGGTGAGGACTTCCACTGCAGGCAGGGCCGGGTGCTGCAGGGCAAACTGCTGTGTGGTTTGTATGAAAGAGCCTGACAATGAAAAGGCCTCAGTGGACGTCTGCTCTGAGTGTTGATGCACTGCACTTCTCGATGCTTCATATCAGTCACACAGCCTTCAGGACACTAAAGATAGGAGGGCATCACAGCTCACTGCAGGATACAGGATATGTTTTGAAATCGTGGCTTTACCTCAGACCAGTTTCCACTCTTCCAGGTGGCACAGGGTCGCAGGTTGCATCGGCGGGCAGGTTCTGGCTTCTTCACACTGGCACAATCTTCCTCACGCTCTGAGCTGCAGGCTACTGACCGCCACACCGCACCAAGACCACACGTAGTGGAGCACTGGGATGAAAAATACATATTAGGTATGCATTATCAGTACTGCATAAATGCATTTTATTACTTTTCAAATGAACATGGGTTGCTTTAAGTAATGTGCAAATAAACAGGTACACTAGCACTCAAAAGTTTGGGGGCATTAAGATTTTTGTGCAAGAAATTAACACTTTTATTCAGCGTGGAACATGAAACACGCTAAAAAAAAAATTCAGCTCCATAGTAATGTTCTGACAACAAACGTCAAAACTCCTCTAATTTTAATCAGGAAATTTAGCAATTAATTCAGCTTGAACCACTTAATGTACAGACCTATTCAAACTTTTCTTTTTTAAACTTTATGCCTTCAATGTGCAATTTTTTTAATAAACAATGTACTGTACTTTTCATAGAAATTTCATAGAGGACCCCAGATGATCCTAACCTTGAATCAACAAACAGAACTAACAATTATTGCTACATGTGTGACTGCATCATATAATTACTATTAATTAATAATATTGATAGTTCATCATCTAGCTGACTACATCTTGTATTATTATTATTATTTTTATTTTTCTAAAATCCTGTCAAACGTGCACAAACTACTAGCTACTACTAAATATTGTAGAAACATAATTTTCTGTAAAGTTGCTTTGTAACGATTTGTATTGTAAAAAGCGCTATACAAATAAACTTGAATTGAATTGAATTGAAAAATTTAAGATTACAGTTTAAAAATCTCCCACTTATTTAAATGATTAAAAGTACATTTTAAAATACCATAATGTTGTTATGTGTCAGTTTCATCCCCTGTATTTCTGTCAGTAAATACATTTAATTCAAAAGGAAAATAAAAAAAAATTTCTTACCCCATTGGCAAATATATTTTCTCATTTTAAGCATAAACTCACAAAATTTTTATATATATGTACCAGAAAACTTAACCTTAACGTCAGAAATTATTTTGCTTTTCAAGTTAATGTATCTTGATTTAAAGGTGCAGTAAGCGATTTCTGAGAAATGCTGTTGATAGTGGATCAGGCCGAGCACCAAAACACACTTGTAGCCAATCCCCAGTAAGGGGCGTGTCCAGTAGTGATGAGGGAGGTGCCTGTGTTGAATAGCATGTTCAGAAATTTGGGGGCGGAGGCAAGATAGGGGTGTGATTCATTTGGGTAGGGGCGTGTTTGTTTTGCTGATTTCAAATATTAACAACATTTGTCAGAAATCGATTATTGCACCTTTAAGAACTTTTCGATATTTGCACTGGAAAACAAAATCAAAAACACTGAAGAAGAAATTGATATTTTGCAGTGTCTTGACAACAGGGACTCTTAAGCATCATGTCATTAGCTGCATTTCCACTGTCGGGCCAGTGCGAGCCAGGGCTTAAAGCAGGCCGGGCAGGGCTAATAGCCTCGGGCCAGTAGCACCGAGGCCAGAATAGTGCAGCGTTTCCACAGTTGGTCCTGAAGCTCCGCTGCGCGTCACTTAAACACGCCCCTTTACACACCTCTCAAGAACAACGTCATGCAACCCCATCATTTCACAAACAAAGAGAAGTTATCAGAAAACGAATAAGAAATAAATCACTGGAACATGCACGATCACACAGGAACATGATAAAAGCGGCCGTTTGTTTGCATGCTTTGTTAAATATTTAAATTCAAAACCATCGATGTTTTAACTATAGAATAAGTGATACATTGATTATAATTATTTAATTTATCAGGACTCAAAATTAATCACACATACATACACTTATTTCTATTTTATTTATTTTTAACGCTTATGAAAATAGCCTGCTTATTCAGTCGAGTCTGTTTCTGTTTATTTGTAGTCACATTTAGAATGAATAATAATATCTCTATTTTTATAAAAAACTCCCAAACAAAAACATTATTATATTCTTTTATGATAGGCAACGTGGAGCTAAACTCTCGAGACAAGACTTATGACAGATAATATAAGTTACTAAATAAATACACGATTGTGATAGAGAATAAGAAGCTGACGTCTGATCTCTCCTTGTTGCATTTACCATGTTTACTATGGTAACGTTAATGTTTAGCATGCATAATCTTTTACATCACTTATAAAGCTGGCCCGCTTTGGCCCAAGGTTTTCGTCGGGCCAAAAAACCCTGGCCGTTGGCCCCCAGAGGAAGCCCCAACGAGGCACGATCAAGCCCCGGAAGTGACAGCGGAAACGCGGCTGGCCCTGGCATGCACTAGCACGCCCGGTTTAAGCTCGCCAGTGGAAACACGGCTATTTAAAGCCTAAACTTGCCCAAACATTAAACACTATTCTTTTGCTGCCATGCAAGCACTAATATTTCCTTCTGGGAATGCAAATCTTAATGTAAATCATAATTCAATGCATGTAATATAATGTAATCGCTTTAGGTTTGCATTCTTACATCACTCCAGTTGCCCACTTTCCAAAATGCATTCCTGCTGATGGGATCTCGTGCATTCAGGTTTCCATAGTCATCTGTGGTGGTCGCCGTCTCTGGCTTCTGCCTGACTGCTTTAGGAGCATTGCCTTTGCTCGGACTGTTTGGTGTTTGTGAGGCTTTTCTCAGTATCTTCACTGTAGGAACAGTTGCTTGTGGAACTGTTGGGTTTGGGGTGGTATATGGTCCATATGAGCTTGTTGTTTTCTGCAACACTGGGGATGTTATCAAATAATCACTGTATTGGGTTCTTCTAGTAGTGTCTGGTTTTGTTGTGGAGATGTTAGTTTTCAGTGATTGGACAGTGGATGTGGGTAATTCTTCAGGCGTGCTGGTGAACATATTATTCTCATGTGCCCTTTCTTCTCCAGTTGGATCGTCTACTATATAATCATAACCTGGCGTGTAGCTTTTATCTGTGGGGCGCAGGTCTGCACTTCCCTCCTCATCCTCAGTATTTGTGAGAACCGTTACAGGACCATCACTGCCTTTGTGATCGTCCCTCACCAAGATAAAGTCTTGGTCGACTTCATGGATGATGTCAGATGTTGTGGATGTTGGAGAGGTGTTGGTTGTATTGGTGTTTGGGGACACAATAGTGGTGCTATATCCTGGTGTCTGGGTCCCGGGGGCCTGCGTGGGGATTTTAGGAGGGACTCTAGGTCGGAATCGTGGTCGGAATGGAGAACCCGTCCATTTGTTAGTGGACGAGCAGCTCTGGAGGTTACAGAGGATCGTGGAACGAGGTCGACTGGCAGGGTTGCATCGGCCAGGTTGTTTAGCCACACACTTGACAACTCTGGACTTTATCCCTCCATCGCAAGACAGAGAGCACTGTGGGATGACACAACAATCATGAGTTTGGGTAACACAAAAATGAAATAATATGACAATGCAGCTAATTATTATGCTAAAAATTATCTGGTGATAATTTGGAGCGTTTGAAGATAGGCGTCTATCAGCGGATCAGTTTATGACCAGATATATTAGGGATGCGTTGATAGATACGGCTTTTCGATGTTCCTGTGTAAATCTGTGTAAGCCCTTGGTGAAGAGCGTGAAAGTGTATTTACAACATGTTTTTGAAGCGATGATCACTGGAGCCCATCACAGATATATCTGGACACAGTGGACAATCAGAAGTGTTAATGAATCCTCTCAACAGTGCTCAAAATGCCAGGGGGAAATGCTGGTATCTTCCCATTTTAAATAAACACAATTTCAGTACTGATATGGTACCGAAGTTAGTACTTTTGGCAACCCAAATAGACCGAAGCAAGTCAAAGTGAAAGAAAAGAGTCATATGGAACAAATTGAGGGTGAGAAAATGACAGAATTGTAATTTTCAGTGCGTTTACAATTTGTTAAAACCCGGAACAATTCAAAACAGTACACAAAACATGAAACTGATATGGAGCCCCTAAGGGTTCTAGGAAGTAGTTCTAGGAATCCGCCGGGTTGGCCACACCCAGAAAATAACAGCTGATAAACGACACGTCACAGCTGTCAGATGACGCTTCTGAGGAAGACTGCAGGTTGCAGTCGAAACATGTCAAGGTAAAGAAAAAAAAAGTTTTTTTTTCTCCACCTGAACGGTTTTGTCTTTCTAGAAGAAAACTATCTAACATTTCTAGGAACTTGACAGCATGGTGGTTCCTTGAGAACCAATTTCTCTATCATGCCATTTTCCTGGTTACATTCGCACTGGAACTCTAAAGCGGCCAACAGCAATGCCTCTACAGTATGTGCAGCATCTACAAACTGGGGTAAATAGAATGCTTTGATCGGAGCTGTTCTTGTTGTGTATTTTGGGGTTCGTGATAACAGAGATGGAATGTAAATGCAATGTGACGAGTGGGACTGGGCCGAGAGCCTTGGGAATGGAGCGAGGCCAGTGGAGTGATTTGGAAATGACCGATACCTGCTCCACTCACCGGCCTCGAGTCCCATGGAGGAGATCGGAAGGATACAAGAGAGGAGCGACGACAGTGAAGGACGAGAGAGGACCAGGCCTGGGCTTTATTTTGTGTTTTGGTTTTAGTTTGTGTGCGGCAGTCGTCCATGAGGGGCTGACGAGCTGTTTTGTGTTTATTTGGTTATTAAAGCTTTCATTTGGATGTCCGCCGGTTCCCGCATCCTTCTTTCCGTGATTATGGAGTTTTTATATTGTTACATGCACAATTTATGCAATTGAAAGACCAAGAAAATCTGACTTAAGCTCGCTGTGTTACATATGATTTTCCGTGTTCGTGAAGTAAATATTTTACATGGATTTTTAAAAATGACGGGTAGCCGATGATTCGTATGCGTTTGGCCAATCAGTGTACACTTACGTCACTGGTAGTTCCTATATGACTGTTTTAGTAGGAGCTAAATTAGTTCAGCCAAACGGAGTTACTCAAACTAAAACTGTGTGGTGCGAACATGCCAAAAAGCGGGTGCTTCCGCCAATACTTCTAGGAACTATGAAAAGGTTCTACCGCTGCGGAAGTGCCTATGGTGACAGTAAAAAAAAAGAGATTGAAGGAAAAATTATTTTTCAATTCTTTTGGTTTCGAGGGCAACATTTTGTATTATGTTTCCTTGCCAAACTTTGCATTCACTTTGCAAAACATTTGCATTCTCTCACCAAACATTTGTGTTCCCATTTGCAAAAGCAATGAAATAGACACACCTCATTATTTCCATCACAAAAGTTTAACAGAAAAGGTTTCTCGAGGAAATCGATACATTTTGCAAACGAAAACAAATGTTTTTGAGTGAATGCGATGTTTTTTGAAAGAACGCAAAAGTTTTGTGAGCGAATGCTATGAATTTAATGAAGAAAATAAAAAACATGAACTAGGATAATTTATAATGAAATGATCCACCTCGCTCCAGTTCCCCACAGTCCATTCGAACCCACACGTTACGTCTCGGTTGCAGGGTACCACAGGTTTGGGTTTGAGCAGCTGCTTACAGTCTCCAGGGTGCAGAACCCGCTCCTCTCCGGCCACCGTACGCACACACAGAATAGTGCGCTTTCTCACTCCGTCTGGACCGCATGTAGACGAGCATGTCTGCCATCCTCCCACCCACCACCTGAGATACACAAAGATTTATATTTCAAATAAATGCTGTTCTTTTGAATGCTGTGCATCAAAGAATCCTGAAAAAAAGAACTGTGAAGCAGCACAACCGTTTTCAACATTGATACCAATCAGAAGTGTTTCTTGAGCAGCAAATCAGTATATTAGAATGATTTCTGAAGATCATGTGACACTGAAGACTGGAGTAATGATGCTGATTGCCATGACAGGAATAAATAAGACTAGTACAGTGGTGTGCTATTCTGAAGTGGCGTACCTTGCAGGGCAGTCCATGTTCTTGCACTTGCGATGCCTGTCATCAGGACGTGTGTTGGGGTCACACAGCATTTCCTCGACCACACCAGCCTCTGGCTCAAAACAGCGCACAGGCTGATTCTGCTCACCTGAATCACAGAGACAGAGGGTCACATGCTATCAAAACCCTGCTGGATTAAACTTTATCAATACAAACACACCAAACAATCCAGTGGATTGAGTAAGGATTGCTCTGTACCAAGCCCACAGGTGGTGCTACAGTCAGTCCAGGCTCCATATTTCCAAATGTACTCTGGTTGCAGAATTTCGTTCCCCAGCAGGCGACTTCTCTTAATGGTGTACTCATATTTGACCCCAGGGTTTGCTTCTTGGAACAACAGCTGAACATTTCGCATTGAAAATAAGCATCTATCATTTAATGACAGCATTCATCAAATCATCTTGTTTTGCATGTGCCGCCAGTTAGAAGCAACAACTTTATTTTCATGCTTTCTCATGTAAATAATGTCAGAAGAAGAGTGATAAATCAAAATCACTGCGTCTGCTACAATGATCTCTCACAAGAAAATTGAATTACAACCCGAATTCCGGAAAAGTTGGGACGTTTTTTAAATTTTAATAAAATGAAAACTAAAGGAATTTCAAATCACATGAGCCAATATTTTATTCACAATAGAACATAGATAACGTAGCAAATGTTTAAACTGAGAAATTTTACACTTATCAACTTAATTAGCTCATTTAAAATTTAATGCCTGGCTACAGGTCTCAAAAAAGTTGGCACGGGGGCAACAAATGGCTAAAAAAGCAAGCAGTTTTGAAAAGATTCAGCTGGGAGAACATCTAGTGATTAATTAAGTTAATTGATATCAGGTCTGTAACATGATTAGCTATAAAAGCTTTGTCTTAGAGAAGCAGAGTCTCTCAGAAGTAAAGATGGGCAGAGGCTCTCCAATCTGTGAAAGACTGCGTAAAAAAATTGTGGAAAACTTTAAAAACAATGTTCCTCAACGTCAAATTGCAAAGGCTTTGCAAATCTCATCATCTACAGTGCATAACATCATCAAAAGATTCAGAGAAACTGGAGAAATCTCTGTGCGTAAGGGACAAGGCCGGAGACCTTTATTGGATGCCCGTGGTCTTCGGGCTCTCAGACGACACTGCATCACTCATCGGCATGATTGTGTCAATGACATTACTAAATGGGCCCAGGAATACTTTCAGAAACCACTGTCGGTAAACACAATCCGCCGTGCCATCAGCAGATGCCAACTAAAGCTCTATCATGCAAAAAGGAAGCCATATGTGAACATGGTCCAGAAGCGCCGTCGTGTCCTGTGGGCCAAGGCTCATTTAAAATGGACTATTTCAAAGTGGAATAGTGTTTTACGGTCAGACGAGTCCAAATTTGACATTCTTGTTGGAAATCACGGACGCCGTGTCCTCCGGGCTAAAGAGGAGGGAGACCTTCCAGCATGTTATCAGCGTTCAGTTCAAAAGCCAGCATCTCTGATGGTATGGGGGTGCATAAGTGCATACGGTATGGGCAGCTTGCATGTTTTGGAAGGCTCTGTGAATGCTGAAAGGTATATAAAGGTTTTAGAGCAACATATGCTTCCCTCCAAACAACGTCTATTTCAGGGAAGGCCTTGATTATTTCAGCAGGACAATGCAAAACCACATACTGCAGCTATAACAACAGCATGGCTTCGTCGTAGAAGAGTCCGGGTGCTAACCTGGCCTGCCTGCAGTCCAGATCTTTCACCTATAGAGAACATTTGGCGCATCATTAAACGAAAAATACGTCAAAGACGACCACGAACTCTTCAGCAGCTGGAAATCTATATAAGGCAAGAATGGGACCAAATTCCAACAGCAAAACTCCAGCAACTCATAGCCTCAATGCCCAGACGTCTTCAAACTGTTTTGAAAAGAAAAGGAGATGCTACACCATGGTAAACATGCCCCGTCCCAACTATTTTGAGACCTGTAGCAGAAATCTAAATTGAAATGAGCTCATTTTGTGCATAAAATTGTAAACTTTCTCAGTTTAAACATTTGCTACGTTATCTATGTTCTATTGTGAATAAAATATTGGCTCATGTGATTTGAAAGTCTTTTAGTTTTCATTTTATTAAAATTTAAAAAACGTCCCAACTTTTCCGGAATTCGGGTTATAAATTCAAATTCTATATTCTAACAAAAATGCTTTCTGGGCAATTTGTCCATTGGTTCATTAAAGAAATATTCAGGTTCAACACAATGGGGTGTATAACGTTGACTCTTTCCTCAATATGTCAAAACAAACAAAAATCGCATTTTCAATTAATGCACAAGAATAAAAGCCAAAATACTGTACACACTGTTTTCAAAGAATACAACAGAAATACTCAGTAAATCACTTTAACAACCTTTTCTGTTCTCAATAAATATTCTACCTGTGTCAGAAAGGGATGACCCATAAAACACTATTTAAATCATTACTGTTTTTTTAATGATTTTTTAGGGTTTACATTCCTACCTACTACAGCCTATAGATTTCCAGTGTTAGTGCACAGTAAACCCTCTGCTTGTTTATATAAACCTCATTGTGTCTATATAGTTTAACTGACACTGAACCCAGAATATTCCTTTAATATGTTCACGTGCATGAGGTTCAGTACCTGGATCATGACAGCTTCAGTTGTTGGTCCTGCTGAGGTGAGATTCTCCATATTACCCGTCCGATCGTAGTAAAACTTCGTTCCACCTGCCTCGTACTCTCCGTTCCACTGAATTATGTAATTTCCGTTGAGGTAATACTCATCTGAATCAGCCGCTCGGATCGCAAGGAAATTCCCAGCCTCTTCCACTTCCTGTATGAAGATATCCCGAGCTCCCTCGGGGATCAAAACCAGGTCTGTGTAACCTAAATCACAAAATCTCACTTATAAACATTGTTGTTTCAACATACAGACATTCATCTGGACAGAGTTTGTCAAATTTGAGAAATTTGATTTAGTATATAATATATATATATATATATATATATATATATATATTTATTTATTTATTTATTTATTTATATATATATAAACATATAATTACTGTGTGCTACTCAGAGACAGGGCTAGAGATTACTCCAAATCCAATTACCAAATCCATCTTGTGCCATAAAGTTCTCCTTCACCGTCTCACAAGTGGATCCATCACCGAGACAAACCCCACAGCCGTCCTCTTTAGCATTAGAATTAATGCCAAAATCACAACCCACCTCCTGGAGACAGATCACACATAAACACATACTTCAACATCACCAACATCACAGATATATATATATATATCTTTATATCTATATATATATATATATATATATATATATATATATATATATAGATATATATATATATATAGATATATATATATATATATATATATATATATATATATATATATATATATATATATATATATATATATATACGAAAGCACAAAATATAGTTTTTCTGTATAACTCAAAATGTACTTTTCTTATAACATGAAAGATGAATATTAGGAAGAGGCAAAAAAGCACCTACAGTTCATTCTTTTGTCCAAAATGGATAGTTTACTTTTTTTAAAAAATTTTTTATATATATAAATAAATCCTTACATTTTAGCAAGGATTAATTATATAGAGCAAAAGTGACAATAACAGTGACAAAAAAAATCTACTTCAAATAAATGCTGTTATTTTTAAACTTCTATTTATCAAAAATGCATTTCAGTTTCCACATAATATTATTAGCCCTACTGCTTTCAACATTGACAATAATAATAAATGCATTAGAATGATTTCTGAAGTATCATGACGCTGAAGACTGGAGTAATGATGCTGAAAATTCAGCTTTTCCATAACAGGAATAAATTACATTTGAAAATATAATAAAATAGAAAACAGCTATTTTGAATTTTAATAATTTTTCACAATATCACTGTTTTTACTGTGTTTTGGTGAGCATGAGAGACTTCTTTCAAAAACATTGAAAAAATCTCACTGACCCCAAACCTTTGAATGGTAGCCTGAGTTTCAAAATGAAGCTAAAGGTATTTCACCACTTTGTGAAACATTAGTGGAACATGTTTCTAGTTCATGTGATGAACTAGACATGAAATGATTTCATACCTCCACTAATAATGACCAAAAGACATTGAGCAACAATAATGAAACGTTATGTTAGTGAATCTTGTGCAGCACAGAACTTCCTCTGATATTCTGATAAGGTAATAAAATGATGCAAATGTGTCGCTTAAGTGCACTTTGTATACATCACTGTATAGCTACAGAACACTACACAGACAATACACCAGCGTACACATGAGCACAAATGTGTTGAAAGTAAGACATACCCAGCCACACTACCTTGCACACACCATTGACACAGATGTTTCTGCTGTTGTTCATAAAGCAGGGCGTTCCATCTGTAACCGCATCCAACATCTTCTCAGAGAAGTTCTCATCCACAGGCCTGCAGTGCAGCTCGCATGGACGTGCTGTGAGAGAGAGATCTGCTACTTACTGTATTATAACATAGTAACTGTTTGCACAAGCATTTTACTAAAACATTTAGTATAGCAAAAGTTCAGGGTCTGTAAGATTGTTCATGTTTTTGTAAGAAGTCTCTTCACCAAGACTGCATTTATTTGAATCAAAATACATTAAACACCGGAATATTGTAAAATATTATTACAATTTCTTAAATAACTGTTTGAATTTTCAGCATCATTGCACCAGTCTTTAGTGTCACATGATCCTTCAGAAATCATTCTAATATGCAGATTGTTGAAAACAGTGGTGCGACTTCATAATTTTTTTTTTTTTTGAGGAAATTCTGGATTCTTTGATGAATAAGAGTGGCATTTATTTGAAATAGAACTTTTTTGTAACGCTAAGTTAGCAAAGTCAGACAGCAGACCCAGAAAAGAAATCACATTTAATTTATTATTAATTTGTGTTGTTACCATGAAAACATCAAATAGTATTTAGGCTATAATCTACAATCTAAAACTCACGCTGCGCTCCAACAGCTTAAACAGAGCAAACAACAATGACTAAACACTTGTGTCAGGAATCTACACGCCTCTAAAGCTGGCTAATAAAAGGGAGGCATTCTTGAATGTGAACCAACAAACTCTATAAAATTGTAAGCAGCCACGTGTAAGAAGTTTTATGTTAATGTCAACAGGCCTCGACCCGCCGCAGCGTGCATTAACACAGTCTCTTGGCTCAGCTGTTGAGTTGTAGAAAGCACATGTCTTCAGTGCAAAAAACATTACATGTTTTACAGTTGTGTATCCAGTTGTGTTTATTCAAACAGTTCTTGAGAAAAAGAAATATAATCAACTAGACTTTGTTCAACTTTTGAAGAAAATGCAATGTTTGGTGATAATTATAAACGTTTCTTGAGTAGCAAATCAGCATATTAGAATTAGAAAGGATTATGTGACACTGAAGACTGGAGTTATGATGCTAAAAATTCAGCAGGAGTAAATTACATTTTAAAATATATTCAAATAAAAAACGGTTATTTAATTATATATTTTTTTTGATCATATACAGTAAATGCAGCTTTGGTGAGCATAAGAGACTTGATTTTGTTTCATGCACATATACACATTTGAATGCAATTTGTTAATGCGTGTAAAGCAAAGTGCTCTTACATGAGCTTGAAACAGGTATCCACTCGTAGAGTTCATTGTGGTACGGCACAGTGTTAAATTCACTGCACTGCATCTCTCTGAAGGAGGGATGTTTTCTGGCACAAGGTTTTGTGTTGCAAACTCTGTAGCGCTTCCGCTCGCCTGTACAATATTTGCCTCCAAACTCAGGTCTGTAAACAGAAACACAAATCATGCATCAGATCATGTTCAGCAAAATGCACAAGAAAAGACAGAGAAGAAGAATTGAAATGGGGAGAAAAAAAGAGACAAACTTAAAAGTGGTTACTTAAAGACTAAAAATGATGTAGTTTTAAGATGCTACTCAATTTATGACAGAACACAAACTACACAGCAAATGGCAATGTAGTGTAAAATAGTTACAGGTGTGCCCTCTAGTGTATTCTGCTGGTAGTACATCAGACACTGGGCAGAAATAAATGAACAATAGAGCATACTATCATTTTTTTTTCTAAATACAGTATGTTTATTGTGCCCAGTATGCAAATTCTCTGTATGCATTTAATATGCACTGAATACATTATCCCAGAATCTTTCATTTTGATGTGTGACAAATGAATAATTCGATTTTTTAATCTTTTAGTTGTTATTATTCTTCACACATAATGCATTTTTATTATATATTTTAATTGTATTTAAATTGTGTGTGTATGTGTGTATATATAAAAACAAAACTATACTATAATATTAATTTCTTAAAAGAAAAACACATAGATAGTATATATTTGTATACAAGCACACTGATATAAAAAAAAAATTGTGGTCAGTAAATGTTAATGTTTTAAATGAATCTCTTATGTTAACCAAGGCTAACCAAAAATACAGTAAAAACAGGAACCATTCGAATGTATTTTAAAATGTAATATATTCATGTGAATTTTTCACCATCTTTACTCCGGTCTTCACTGTCAAATGACCCCTCAGAAATCATTATAATATATAATATATATATATATATTATCAATGTCTACACAGTTGTGCTGCTTAATATTTTTCCTGGAAAACATTATTATCATTATTTATTTTTTTATATTTCTTTGATGATAAGGAAGTTCAAAAGAACAGCATTTACTTGAAATATAAATCTTTTATACCATTTTAAATGTCTTTGCTGATCAATTTAATGCATCCTCACTGAATACAAGTATTTATTTTTTTAAAAGATAAAACCGTACTGACCACAAAAATGAATGAATGAAAGAAAGAAAAGCACTGAGAAATAATATAAAAGCAGCAGTAGAGAGTGACGTGTACTTGGGCTGGTTGCATTCTCTGTCTGCTGACTGGACTCCAGCTCCACAGGTGCGAGAGCAGTGAGACCAGGTGCTCCAGGGACCCCAGCCTCCATGCACTGTTTCCGGTAACTTCCCTACGATCACGCACTCACCAGAGATGCACCACTGACACACACACAGATAATTAAATACACTATACAATAATACAAAATACTTTTATTTGAAAGTCAATCTCTTGTACCTTCTCAGGCCCACACCTGGTTCCATCTATCGGCGAGTCCAGTTTGGAGCGGCATGATCCATTTACATAGCACCACAGAATCTGACACACATTCTGAAACCAGTAGAGCATGAATGAATGATTTGACAACCTGAAGACTCCCTTTCAATATTAGAGACAAAAGTAGAACTGTATTTTATTCATCTTGGTTTTTAAATGCATGCACTCCTTACTTCCACTTCTGAGCAGATGGTGGCGTTGGGTCCGTACTGCAGCTGGCACTGGTGCTGGGGTGTGTATCGCACTCCTGGCGTGGCCATCGGGGAGCTGAGGTCCCTCTTAGATGGCCGGTCATCCAGACAGAAGCCCCAACCACGACTGAGAGCATAACAGAGCTTTATGAATGAAGATCATAGTCTGGAATATTTCAAAATTAGCGGTGAGACGTAGGATATAAAGCATCCAATGATATGTTCCTGTACATGAGTGTGTTTTCTTACTCTAGAAAGCGCGTGATGTACTCCTTGCTGCAGGAGGACCAGGTGAGAGGAGACGAGTCATAGTGGAGCTGACGGGACATGATGAAGGGATGCCTCCCGACTAACTCACAGTCATTCCCTTGACCATCATGATGGATTCCAAAACTACAGCACAAAACATGCTGACATCACCTGGTTAACTTACAGTACATTTAAAAGTCTGGGGTCAGCAAGATTTTTACCATTTTTTGAAAGTGTCTTATGTCTTATTTGAAAGTGTCTTATGCTCATCAAGGCTGCATTAATTTGATAAAAATTACAGCAAAAACTGTAATATTGTGAAATATTATTTCAATTTAAAACAATAGTTTCCTATTTTTATATATACATTTTAAAATATAATATATTCCTGTGATGCAAAGCTGATCCTTCAGAAATCATTCTAATATACTGATTTGCTGCTCAAGAAACATTCTTATTATTATCATTGTTGAAAACATCCTACTTAATATTTTGGTGGAAACCATGATGCATTTTTTTCAGGATTCTTATGAATTGAAAGTTTGAGAAAAAAAAAAAAATCTTTTGCAACATTATAAATCTATTTACTGACACTTTAATATGTCCTTGCAGAATAAAATAATTAATTTCAAAAAAAAAAAAAAAAAAAAAAAGATCTTAAAAATAAACTTTTTCTTTCCTTTGGAATAACATTAATCAAAGAATCATACAATATAACACAAAAATGCTAAATAAATTAATGTAGTCACATTATTTGATAGATTTAACATTGTTTGTTGTGCAATGTCAAATTTTACATTTTATTTTTATTAAAAAATAAATAAAATGTTGCATAGCAATGTCACCCAGTTTGCATTCCTTATATTACAATTACGGTAATCCAATATGTATTCTTTTCTAAAATGCATTTGTTTTTCATTTTTCAAGTTGTATTCTACACTGTTAAACCACCAATTATATTTTTTTATAAAATAAATATAATAATAATTATTATTATTATTAAAGTGTCATCTTGTAAAACAAATTGTAATCAGTTTTAAAAAAAAATATTCTGGTGGGGAAAATGTGACCTGAAAAATGAATGCAATATTAAGGCACTAATGGCACTGTTTCATGAAAATGACCCCTAAGAATGTACCTGTGTCCAAGTTCATGAGCAATGGTGAAAGCGACAGGTAGCCCTGAGTCCTCGTTGATATTACAGGAGCGATGTGACTGGCACATGCCTGACAGGTGAGACAAGCCCAGCGTCTCACACGGCTGATTCATGCCTGCGCAGATATCCTTCCTGAGAGGAGAGATCACATCAGGTCAGACACAACAAGGCACAACAGCAGCTTTGATTCATTTTACAGGCTACTAAAGTCACGCTGCAGGGCTAAAACTGCTGAAGAAGAGTTATGGCAGGGGTAGAATTCTTTGTCATTTATTTGGCTGTGTTCATCATGAACGAGCTCTGGAGAACGTCAAGCCTTGGACACAGACCACGGTGGAGTCATTCAGTCTGTGGTGCTCTGGGTTAAAACAAGAGAGTTTAAGGAATGTTAAATGTTCAGAGACAAACAGCTCTGCAACCAAGAAACGTACATTTATGACATTAAATGAGAGTCAGAGGGTTCACATGTGTGTTTGACAGCATCCTCTGGTAATAATGCCTTTATGTTTTACCAGCTAATAAAGGTGCAATTGTTTCAGACATTTATTCCAGGGTAGTGAGGTTCAATCAGCTTTATTAAATAATTTAATGGACTTGATTAAATGTAGCTAATTTAGATATTATTGTTTTAGATAATTTAGATAATGTTTTGTAAGCAGGCAACTGATTTTATAACCATATTATAATAAATGTATTACATTTTATATTTCATATATCTAAGCATTTTTTTTAAGGATTGTTTGACACTGAAGACTGGAGTAATCTATGCAAAAAATTCAGCTTCTATAACAGGAATAAAAATATATATTTTTAAATATATTGAAATGGGAAACATTTCATATTAAATTGTTTGAATACTTTACAATATTACTGTCAAGTATATTAATTCTTGTCAAATATATGCATTCCTATGGTTATAACTAAAATGAATGTCTAAGGTGTTTTTACCGTGTGATGAGTATAGCGACGTCATGGTGTGCAGGATGAGTGTCACTTTGAGGATTGAGGTTTTTTTGCCAGGTACAGAAGCTGTTGAGAGTCGTATCAGCGTGGTGAATGATCTTCAGGCCTTTCTGAAAATACACAAAAGTTGTAGTAAAGTAAAAGTCCACTGACAGCATGTGTTTGTGCATATGTTAACAAGCATAACCAGGAAGTTGTCCATGTTTAACCAGCACTAACCAGCATAGATCAGGACCCCCTGAAAACTCATGCAGCACTACGCAGATTTTTTCAGCTGGGAAGGACTGGATATAAAGCAAATTGTGCCTTTATTCATAAGTACCTCCTCTCCGTGTAGCAGAATGAGCCGGACCAATACGATGTGGATAGCATTACCGATGCTTGCATCGTGAAAAATTCCAGCCACCTACAAAAAAGTGATACAAAATATTGAAAAATATACAATTTTATTTTAGTTTATCAAGCTGGTCTTTCCTATTTGATGAAAGTCAG
The DNA here is from genome assembly GCF_963082965.1 of Carassius carassius. Classification (NCBI taxonomy): domain Eukaryota; kingdom Metazoa; phylum Chordata; class Actinopteri; order Cypriniformes; family Cyprinidae; genus Carassius; species Carassius carassius. The sequence goes on from NC_081759.1 coordinate 4,216,528, forward strand.
ATGTTGTGTTCAGATTATGTCGGAATGATGTATTTACGAGTTGAAAAGCCATCACAGTCATAATTACGAGTACTTTCTGTAACACTTTATTTTAATGGTCCACTTTAGAGATTCTGCTAAATGACTATAAGTAACAAAGCAGCAATTACTGTATGTCAACTAGCAGTCTTAAAATAGAAGTAGACTGTCTGCATAATATTTTGATGGTTCTCCAACAGACATTCTACTGACTAGAAGTCACTTTGCAAGTTCATGTCAACTTATTCTACTAACCCTAACTGTAACAGTCCAGGCCATATTTATTAACAGATTTTGCCAGAGCAAGCCCTCTTTTGGCATTAAAAAAAAACACACAAAATGAAACAATAGTGCTGGCCGCAGCAATTTTGTGGCTGACCATTTATTGCAAATGCATTTGTAGGAGTTTCCTTTCAGATGCAAGTATTTAAATGAATCATGAATGGTTTGCGATGGTCAGTTTTCTGGTTTTTGCACCATTAACATCCCCAGTAATCTTTTCTTAACCCAGTATGGGCCTGTGTTGCTAGTGGATTACATGCACTGGATTATCATAGCCTTTGCTTGTTTGCGACGCTTTGTAATATGTGCTGCTAGGTTGCATTGTTCACTATGGAAATGATTTAGCTGCATCAGTGTTATTTCATTTGAACACTGTCAGTAAATCACATGCAGAACTTACAGTCCCGTCAGTGCTTTTAGTGCTCTCAATGTTAAGTACATCTGGCCCTTAGTCAAAGTTTAGCTGCAAAATGACTTATGGTCAACAGAATGTCAAAAGAGGACCATCAAAATTAAGTGTAACTGAATTTTCTTTAAGCTGAGAGTTTTCAAGTTGGGAACATAAAAACCTGTGATGGATTTATAAGAAGCAGCATCTGTATTGACATTAAATTTGTCGAAATGAATGATTTCCATCTAAACTGCATCTATGATTATATTGTACATTTACAATATATAACAATTAGTGCTGTCAAATGATTAATCATGATTAATCGCATCAAAAATAAAAGTTTTTGTTAACATAATATATGTAGGTTTACTGTGTATATTTATTATGTATCCATAAATACACACACATACAGTTAATATTTTGAAAATTTTTACCTGTATTTACATGCATATATTTATATTCTTACATTTTATAGTAATATAAATATACTGAACATATAAACATATTTTTCTTAAATATATACATTAATGGTGGGCTGTTATCGGCGTTAACGTGCTGCGTTACCGTGAGTCTCTTATCGGGCGATAAAAAAAATATCGCCGTTACTCTATTCTCAAAGTTGGGTTGGGAGCTGGGTCTATACTACGCGAGCTATGACTTTTTTTTTTTATTTAACCTTTATTTAACCAGAAAAAGCTCTCTGAGATTAAAAATCACTTTCACAGGAGTGTCCTGGCCAAAATGTGCAGCAGTAAAATCAATTACATCACAGATAAACATCACACAAACAGATTAAAAACACTTAAAAGCAATTGCATATAGTTAGATCAACTTCCATTTGCCAGATAACTGATTTGAAATGGTCTAGAGTCAGCAGATTTTCTAATTTTAATTTAGATTGGAGGAAATTCCACGGCGCTGTATACATAAAAGACTTCTTACCTAGCTCAGTTCGAGTAAAAGGAACAGAAAGAGTAAAAAAGTTTTGCAAACGAAGAAAATAATTCTTGATAATTTTCTGTTGCATAAAACAACAAAGATAAGAAGGCAACAACCCCAAAATGGCTTTGTAAATAATTAAGTATCAGTGCATTTTTCTTCTGTTAGACAGAGAAGGCCAACCTACTCTGTGGTACAAGGTGCAATGATGAGTTGAAGATTTACAATTTGATATAAACCTTAGAGCACCATGATAAACGGCATCTAAGGAAGAAAGAAGATAAGAAGGTGCAAACTGATATACAACATCACCGTAATCAAGGACAGGGAGAAAAGTAGTAGAGACTAATTTCTTTTTTACATTAAAAGAGAAGCAAAACTTGTTCCTGAAATAAAACCCAGGCTTGATTTTCAGTTTATTCTTCAGTTGAGTGATATGAGAGCTAAGATAGGGCATCATCAACTATGATGCCTAGATATTTGTACTCTTTTACTAATTCAATCACTGTACCTTGAGAGGTCTGAAGAGATACTAAATTATTTTCAAGTTTTTTTGATTTGGAAAATAACATATACTTGGTTTTATCAGTGAAGCCTTAAATGAATAATATTAAAGGCTGACTGAAGCTTAGACAAGGCTTGCTGTCCAGAGGAAGCGCTGCTATACACCACAGAATCATCGGCATAAAAATGAAAGTTAGCATCCTGAATATCATAATCAAGGCTATTTATATAAATGGTGAATAAAAGGGGCCCCAGCACCGATCCTTGGGGAACACCTTTGGAAATCTCTAATGAATCAGATTGTTTACCTTCGGCTTGAACACACTGGGTTCTTCCACTCAGATAGTTTTTAAACCAAGGAATAACGTGACTTGATAAACCAACAACCTTCAATCTGTGCAGCAATATTCCATGATCCACTGTATTGAAAGCCTTTGATAAATCAACAAAAAGCGAGGCACAAAATTCACCATTATCCAATGACCCTACAATATCATTTAAAACTTTCAAAATAGCCGTTGTAGTACTGTGTTTTTTGCGAAACCCAGATTGATTGATAGACAACACTCTGTTTTCATTCAAATAGCATGTCAACTGTTCACTAATAAGGCTTTCTAATATCTTTGATAAAACGCAGAGCTTTGAGATTGGTCTGTAATTATTCATTATAGTGGGATCCCCCCCTTTTAATAAAGGAACAACAAATGCTGATTTCCAAATTTCTGGAATAACCAGAGATGTATAAAGTACTAGAGATCCAGACTTGAGTAAAAGTACAAGTGCTCTATCAAAAAAATGACTTGAGTAGAAGTTGAAGTGCTCTTTAAGCACCACACTTAAGTAGAAGTACTAAAGTATTCAACAATTTTTGTACTTAAGTATTGCAAGTAGTCTATTTGAAAATTTACTACTCAAGTACTGAAAGTAAAAGTACAAGTATTACAGGGTTTCCCATACATTCATTAATTTGTGGCGGCCCACACGACTAGCCCCTCCTCTTCGAACACGATCTGAATCAAAACATGAGCATGCATTAGTTACAGATTGTATTCCCCCAGCGAAGATTTCAGAATCAATCCGGAGTTGAATGGTTAGTAATGAACACTGTTGCTCAACATAACTCTGAGAAGTTAGTCTATGTTAAGCGATGTCGCGTTTCCATTACAGATTCGCGCAAAACTTTTGTGTTTTTTTTTCTAAATATCGATAAACAGCTATTGCGAAATGACGGCGTTTCCATTAACCGATGTTATGCGACTAAAACGTAATTTTATTCCTCTCGCGATCAGTCATTCCAAAAATCATGGCAACGGACGTTGGTAGGTAGATTTATATATATCACAGCCACCAGACTATACATTATATTATTATTATCTCCAGGTTCAGGTTGGTGTGTGTTGGTTTTTGTCCACCTCAATCTCCAGGTTTGTGTGTGTGTGTGTGTGTGTGTGTGTGTGTGTGTGTGTCAGAATCTGTGTGTGTCCACCTCCAGGTCCAGTTTGGTGTGTGTGTGAGCCTGTGTGTGTCTGAGTGTGTGTGTGTGTGTGTGTGAGTCTTTTTGAATGTTTGAGTGTGTGAGCCTGTGTTTGAGTGTGTCAGTAAGTTTGTGAGTTTGAGTGTGTGTGAGTGTGTGTGTGTGTGCATCTCCAGGTCCAGGTTTGTGTGTGTGTGTGTGTGTGTGTGTGTGTGTGTGTGTGTGTGTGTGTGTGTGTGTGTGAGCAAAATTTGCAAGTCTGTGGAGCAATCATAGGATAGACAGTGTAGCAATGGCATAGCAATGTTGCAATAGCAATGTCTTTAAAGGGATAGTTCACCCAGAAATGAAAATTCTATCATCGTTTATTCACCCTAAAGTTGTTCCAAACCTGTATGAGTTTCTTGGTCTGCTGAACACAAAGGAAGATATTTGGAAGACTGTTTGTAACCAAACAGATGTCGGTCCCTATTGACTACCATAGTATATATTTTTTCCTACTATGGAAGTCAATGGGGACCGAGATCTGTTTGATTCTTTCATTCTTCCAAATATCTTCCTTTGTGTTCAACAGAACAAAGAAACTCTGGAACAACTTTGGAACAACTTGAGGGTGAGTAAACGATGATAGAATTTTCATTTTTGGGTGAACTATCCCTTTAAGGTATCTGACACTAAGTGTTGGCAATGGAAATGTGTACTTATATATGATATATTAAACTTAATCCCCCCCCCCCCTTCCCCGGTCCCCAAACACCACACCACCGCAAGTAGAATCTAATTCTGTGGGAAACACTGTATTGTGTTATGTAGTTATTAAAGAAAGTACTCAAAAGTTTGAACATATTGTTTTTACTATTTCAAATGATTAACCTAAAGGACAATCCAAATTCCTTTGACTGTAAATTTTTGTAAACAAAAAACAGATTAAAGTGTTAGTTCGCCCAATTTGCAAAATTATGTAATTAATAACTTGAATTGGCTAAATTGTTTCAAACCCGTAAGACCGTTTATTTTTGGAACACAGTTTAAGATATTTTAGATTTAGTCCGAGAGCTCTCAGTCCCTCCATTGAAGCTGTGTGTACGGTCTACTGTCCATGTCCAGAAAGGTAAGAAAAACATCATCAAAGTAGTCCATGTGACATCAGAGGGTCAGTTAGAATATTTTGAAGCATCGAAAATACATTTTGGTCCAAAAACAAATCATTCGATGTAACCGGATCTTTTTGAAACAGTTCACCAAATCGAACTGAATCGTTTTAAACGGTTCGCGTCTCCAATATGCATTAATCCACAAATGAATTAAGCTGTTAACTTTTTTATTGTGGCTGACACTCCCTCTGAGTTAAAACAAACCAATATCCTGGAGTAATTCATTTACTCAAACAGTACACTGACTGAACTGCTGTGAAGAGAAAACTGAAGATGAACACCGAGCCGAGCCGAGCCAGATAACGAACAACAGACTGACTCGTTCACGAGTCAAGAACACTGATCTATATATATATAACTTATATTATAGATCAGTGGTCAAGAACCGTTTCTGTCAGACGCATCCGATTCGAGAACCGAGGAGCTGATGATACTGCGCATGTGTGATTCAGCGTGAAAGCAAATCGACACACAGAGCGCATGAACCGAACTGATTCTTTTGGTGATTGATTCTGAACTGATTCTGTGCTAATGTTATGAGCCCAGGTAAACCGAAGGCTTGCAGTCAACACCAATGACGCCATTACGTCGAGCGCAAAAGAATCGGTGAACCGTTTTCTTTAACTGGTTTATTGAATCGAACTGTCTGAAAAAACTACTGGTGATTCGAAAACCGATGCAACCGGTTCTTGACTCGTGAACGAGTCATTATCTGGCTCGGCTCGGTGTTCATCTCTCTCTTCACAGCAGTTCAGTCAGCACGCGCAGTCTTCTTAATCGCTTGATTCGCTCAATAATGTGCCAGCTTCATCAAACCTGCCATCTACAGTTCTGGCAGTGGTAATGTGGGTTTGTAATGGAATGATTCGTAACATTTTTATAATTGTAACGAGTAACGATGCAGCACATAAAAAAAATATCGGAGTAAAAGTATTAAACTCATCGAAAATATGTACTGAAGTAAAAGTGGAAGTAGGAGAAAAAAATAATACTTTAGTAAACTACAGATACCGCCTTTTAGTACTTAAGTACAGTAGTGAAGTAGTTCTACTTCGTTACTATACATCTCTGGGAATAACACCAGTATTTAAAGAATGTCACAGTGTCTGGGTTGTGTTCCCTGGGTTTCCACTAGATGTCCTCCTTTCCCACGGTGTCTGTCACTTTATGAACCTTCTGTTCCCTTATTTGGTCACCTTCCTCCTTGTTTGGGTTAATTGATTATTCCCCACCTGTCTCCAGTTTCCTCATTACCTTCTGTGTATTTATACCCGGTCTGTCTTAGTATGTGTCACGGAGTCCTTGTTGAATGTTTGATATTCACGTCTGTCTCTAGTCTTGTTCTTGCTTTGTGTCTTGTCAGTATATGTTCTGTATTGATGTTTTGGTTTTGACCCCTGCATGGACTGTTTTCTCTATTGGATATACTCTTAATAAATGACTTACCTGCACTTGGTTCTATCTCCGTGGTTTCCTGTATCACCGATCGTGACAGAAGGACTCCGTCATGCAAGGAACCAGCGGTATGTCTTTTTCCCGCTCCCCAGCCAGGATGGCGGAGCGGAGGGCGAAGTATCTAAAGTTGACCGCCCTCCGCCAAGAGGGCAATGAGGTGGGTGCCCTGGCACAGGTGTTCTGGTCCCTGGCCGAGGGCATGGGATACAATGACGCAGCCCTTAAAGATTATTTTAACAGCGGGCTGGATGATCCAGTTTCTCAGGAGGAGATGGCGCATTTAGAAACTTTGGAGTTCTGGGAGTTTGTGTACTATTTGCAGCATCGGCTTCTGTGGGATGCCCCAGCCACTCCTGTCTCTTCCGGCAGGGTGGTCGTTAGGCCAGCACCACTGCCCACTATGGCTACCAGCCCAGCCCCGTTGCACAAGATGGCCGCCAGCTCAGAGCCACAGCCCAGGATGGCCGCCGGTCCAGCGCCACTGCCCAAAATGGCCACAGATCCAGCGCCACAACCCAAGATGGCCGCCAGCCCAGTACCACAGCACAAGATGGCCGCTAACCCAGCGCCAATGCCCAAAATGGCCACTGGTCCAGAGCCACTGTCCAGGATGGCCACCAGTCCAGAGTCATGGCCCAAAATGGCCACCAGTCCAGCGCCCCAGCACAAGATGGCCGCCAGTCCAGCGCCACAGCACAAGATGGCTGTCAATCAAGCGCCACAGCACAAGATGGCCGCTAACCCAGCGCCAATGCCCAAGTTGGCCACCGGTCCAGCGCAACAGCACAATATGGTCGCCAGCCCAGCACCACAGCACAAGATGGCCACCTGTCCAGAGTCATGGCACAAGATGGCTGCTTGCCCAGCGCCGCTGCACGGGATGGCAGTCACAGCTGACCCTCCGGAGTCGAGTCAGGCTCCAGTGAACTCTCCAGAGTCGAGTCAGGCTCCAGTGAACTCTCCAGAGTCGAGTCAGGCTCCAGTGAACTCTCCAGAGTCGAGTCAGGCTCCAGTGAACTCTCCAGAGTCGAGTCAGGCTCCAGTGAACTCTCCAGAGTCGAGTCAGGCTCGAGTGAAGTCTCCAGAGTCGAGTCAGGCTCGAGTGAAGTCTCCAGAGTCGAGTCAGGCTCGAGTGAAGTCTCCAGAGTCGAGTCAGGCTCCAGTGAACTCTCCAGAGTCGAGTCAGGCTCCAGTGAACTCTCCAGAGTCGAGTCAGGCTCCAGTGAACTCTCCAGAGTCGAGTCAGGTTCCAGTTGACCCTCCAGAGTCGAGTCAGGTTCCAGTTGACCCTCCAGAGTCGAGTCAGGTTCCAGTTGACCCTCCAGAGTCGAGTCAGGTTCCAGTTGACCCTCCAGAGTCGAGTCAGGTTCCAGTCTCCCTCCAGAGTCGAGTCAGGTTCCAGTTGACCCTCCAGAGTCGAGTCAGGTGTTTGTGGACCCTCCAGAGTCAGGGCTAGTCACCGCTGACCCTCCAGAGTCAGGGCTAGTCACCGCTGACCCTCCAGAGTCAGGGCTAGTCACCGCTGACCCTCCAGAGTCAGGGCTAGTCACCGCTGACCCTCCAGAGTCAGGGCTAGTCACCGCTGACCCTCCAGAGCCAGGGCTAGGTACCATAGACTTTCCAGAGACAAGGCTGGTCACCGTTGACCTTTCAGAGTCAAGTCAAGTCACCGGTGATCTTCAAGGACTGTGTCAAGTCACCGGTGATCTTCAAGGACTGTGTCAAGTCACCGGTGATCTTCAAGGACTGTGTCAAGTCACCGGTGATCTTCAAGGACTGAGTCAAGTCACCGGTGATCTTCAAGGACTGAGTCAAGTCACCGGTGATCTTCAAGGACTGAGTCAAGTCACCGGTGATCTTCAAGGACTGAGTCAAGTCACCGGTGATCTTCAAGGACTGAGTCAAGCCACCGGGGATCTTCATGAACAAATGCAAGTCACCAATAATCTTCATGAGCAAAGTCAAGTCAGCACCGATCCTCTGGAATACAGTATAAACACCATGGGATTACCAGAGTTTTGTCCTCCCGTTGGTCTGGCTGCACGGATGTGGTGGTCTTTTGCTCCGCCCTGGGGGCCTTGCGCCCTGACCACAAGGATATGGTGGTTTTCTGCTCTTCCCTGGGGGATTCTGGCCTCGACCACAAGGTTGTGGTGGTCTTCTGCTCCGCCCTGGGGGGCTTCCGCCCTGACCACACTGTTGTGGTGGTCTTCTGCTCCGCCCTGGGCGATGCTGGCCTCGACCACAAGGTTGTGGTGGTCTTCTGCTCCGCCCTGGGGGGCTTCCGCCCTGACCACACGGTTGTGGTGGTCTTCTGCTCCGCCCTGGAGGGTTTCCGCCTTGACCACAGGGGTGGGGTGGTCCTCTGCTCTGCCCTGGGGGGCTTCCGCCCTGACCACACGGTTGTGGTGGTCTTCTGTTCCGCCCTGGTGGGCGCCACATGATGTCCTTATGGACTTATGTTTTGTGTTTCTTGTTTCCCTGTTGTGTTTTCTGTCGGTTCCCCTCTGTTAGTCTGGCCCTCCGTCCCTCCCCCTGAACCTCCTCCGGTCCTCCTCCCTCCTGGTCTTCCTGTTTTGTGTTTACATTCTGGTGCTCTTAATAAATGACTTACCCGCACTTGGTTCTATCTCCGTGGTTTCCTGTATCACCGATAGTGACAAAGAAAGATTAAAAATATAAGTTAAACCGGATATAATATAATCTGCTGCTAGTTTCAGATACACAGGCTCCACACAATCAGGACCTGAGTAATTTGTTTATGTCAAGCAAACAGAGTGCTTTATAAACGTCAGTGCTCTTAATTTGTTTAAATCTAAACTCTTCCTTTTCTAGATGACTTTCTGCATTAATAAAATCAGGATCAGAGCCTGTAAAATATAGTGATTCAAATAGAAACCCAGAGGCAACAAAATGCTTATTAAAGCAATTGAGCATATGTTCTTTATCTGATATGCTAGTGGAATCCATTTTTATACATGGGGGAAAGCTAGACTTGTTTTTACAACCTGATATCAGTTTTATATTCTGCCAAAATTTCTTGGGATTATTTGAGTTAATAGTAGTATTTTCAATAAAATAATCAGCCTTTGCTTTTCTAATAGCGACCGTGCATTTATTCCGGAGCTGCCTAAAACGGATCCAATCTGAGCCAACATCAGATTGTCTAGCTTTTGCCCAAGCAACATCCCGCTCACGAATTTGACCAGAAAGGGCTTCAGAAAACCAGGGATTATCCCTACCTTTAACACGGAATTTTTTAAAAGGTGCATGCCTGTTGATGATTGATAAGAATCCATCATAAAAGTATTTCCAGGCAGACTCAACATCGGGAATAAGAAAATTCCTGTCCCAATCATAGCGTGCTACATCAAAAAGAAAGGCTTGTTCATTAAAGTGTCGTGTACATCGTCTAGTGATAATACGTGGTTTATGCTTGGGTAATTTGGTATCTCTGACTATGGCTACGACGCAGTGATCACTAACATCATTAGCATATACAGAGGCCAAAGAATACTTATGAGGCAAATTGCTAAAAATAAGATGAACTTTTTGTAATCCTTCAAGTTAGGTCTAGTAGGTTTCTCAACAAAAGAGATTTAAAGAGTCACAAATTGCTTTGAAACAATCAGATACTGACTGTAGCCAGTTCACATTAAAATCACCGAGAATGACTTTCACCTTGATATTTTAGTGCAGATGTATACCTAGCCGAATCTGTAGGGGGCGAGAACGAGTCTTCGAACCTGTGTGTATGCCTACTGTGAAATTACCATATCAAACGTGACGTGCTAACATGGATGCAGCTAAGATGCCGGGTTTGCTTCAGAGAAATTTTTTTTTTTAAGAAGCTTCCCAATGGAAACCTCGACAAGACGTACACCTGTTTCACACATAATCCGTCTGCAGTGTGAATGCAGTCCGTGTGCGTTTTGTATGTGGTGCTGAAGCAGCACGGACTCATACTCATTGTGCTTTCACACAGGACGCGTTTGCAGTCCGCTACTCGCTGCACTGCTGCAGACGCACCGCTCCTGGAACACACTGACAGACCACAACCGCGTGAACGCTGGAATTCGTTAACATGGGTGCGTAAAAAAAATACGCAACACATACGCACTGCAGACGGTGTATGTTTGAAACAGGCGTAAGGTTGTGGAATTCATTTACAGCTTTCTCAAGCAGTTTGTGATGCATTTTGGAAACAGGAAACAGCCCCTGGTCCCTGAAACCCGTTCTCAAAGACTTAACGTTACTTTTAGTCATTATTTTATTTGGGTAGCACACATATTCTGAATGCCTTCGACAGAATTCAAATGAGCCATTTTAATATAGATTAATCTAGATTAATTCCAAGATTACAGTGAGATTAATCTAGATTAAAAAAATTAATCTATGCCCACCACTAATATACATACATGTGTTTGTATTTAGATATACATTATAAAATATACACATTAAACACACATATATTATGCAAACCAAAATTTATTTTGGATGTGATAAATCGCGATTAATCGTTGGACAGCATTAAAACAATTCAATTTACAGCACCTTCAAAAATTTAGCAACATAAAGCAAAAACAGAGTGATGCACATTCTTTATTAATCATTCTGTAGTTTAATAATCTTGCAGAATTTGATGCAGAAAAGGTACACTGCAGTCTCTGACCAAAGTGACTTGAACACACCTGATGACGCATTTCTCAGAAGTGCGTGAACACGCTAGAAGTACTTGAATGCACTTACCATGTTCATGATGGTAAAGATGTAGGACTCAACGTTTCCACTTCCGTGGTAGTCCACGAGTTTGGAGTCACCCACCACCATGGTCTCCACCCAGCGCTCTTTGCTGATGGAGCGAGGGGAGATCCTCCGCGGTCGTGTCCACTCTTGATCCGGATCATGATTACTATCCCCACCCTGCTGGCGCTGCTCCTGCTCCCAGTGCTCTCTCTCCTGCTCCACCTGTTGGGAAAACTCAGAACCATCTTCACCGGAGACAAACACATACACACACAAATTAGATTTTTTTGGGTGAAGTATCATTTTATTAAGATAAATACATCTAACATATCTGACCTTTGACCCCACAGGGACTGCGATGAACGCTGTGTGGATCAGTGCTACGTCGCCGTCTGAGTCCACTCCAGGTTGAACTCCAGTAAATCACATGTGGGTGTCCTGGATGAGTGACGTTTGAGGTGTGGCCACGGACCGGCTCGATCAATAGCGCCCCCTGTGGTAAATTTAACAGCCCTGTCTATAAGAAAAAACAATACAATTTTGAGCACAAACAAACAAAAAAAAGTGTTTTAGTAGTAATGAATCAAAAGTGACATTAAAGACATTTATTAAACAATCTTGAAGTGTAATTGGTTTCCATAAAAACATTTATGCATCATGAATGCTTTCAGCAATGATAATAAGCAGAAGTGTTTCTTGAGCAGCAAATCAGCATATATGATTTCTGAAGGATTGTGTGACACTGGCTGAAAATCGGAGTTATGATACTGAAAATTCAATAGAAAAAACATGTATCTTAAATTATAACATTTCACAAAATCACTATTTGATGATTTACCATGTCTCTATGAAAGAACCTTGGGTTTTTACTTTTTCAGTTTAAGTCTATAGTAATTATATCATCCCCCATTTGAAAATGGCACATCCATCAACCTATAAAAAAAACTTTTTTTTTCACTTTTTTTTTTTAATAACAGCCTGACTACTCATGAAGCCACACAATTTGCAGTATCATTGATATCTGTAGCTCAACTGTGTTGTGCATTAGAGGCTTATGCTTAAAGATTAGGGTTTGTTCAAATCGTTAAAAAAATTCCAACATATTTAGATATGTTGGAATTCCAGTGAATTCAGGTAAGGTATTTTTCCTGTCACACTCCCTGTTTGTTAATTTTCCCTGCAAGTGCTTGCCAGTCCTGGCATTTCCTCCACACTGCAGGGTCTTTAGCCAGTTTATCCAGTGTGCCTGAACATGTCACATGCACAAGCCTAAACACAAAACAAATACATTCAATGCATCCATTAAATGTCAAACATTAATGCAACATGAAATGCAATTATTTCACTTTTAAATAAAGATTCTTTATTGGCATCTAATTCCATAAAGAACCTTTAACATCCATGGAAACTTTCCAATCCACAAAAGGTTCCCCACAATTTATTTGCTCAAAAATACAGTAAAAAGTTATATTCAAAATATTATTGAAATTTCTAGTTTAATATATTTTAAAATGTAATCTATTCCTGGGATGCAAAGCCGAATTATCAGCAGACATTACTCCAGTCTTCAGTGCCACATGATCCTTCAGAAATTATTTCTTATTATTATCAATGTTGAAAACAGTTGTTCTGCTTAATATTTTTGTGGTAACTGTGATATATTTATTTATTTCAGGATTCTTTGTTGAAAGTAGTTCAGTAGCACAACATTTATTTATATTTTACTGAAGAAATCCTTTGTAATGTTATAAAAGTCTTTAATGTCACTTTTCATCAAATGTATTCAATTCTAAGCATATTTTCTGTTTCTTAAGGTTAGGGATTTTGAACAAATAATATAATCTCATGTGTGAGCCTCACATTTCAAGGGTCAGATCAGGTTGCACATTCACTCTTTACAGTCTTCTTAAAGTGTGTGTCCATATGTCTTGGACTCTGAGTGTTTCATCCCATGAGATTCCATTTGGCAAATGAAACACCTCTGAAACGTGACATTTTTCTCTTATCACCATGTTTTCTTGGAGATGCAGTGAAATCCCAGCTTTATGGAAATGAGAACGACTCTCATGATGCACTTCATGCACTCGTTTACCGCCCTGCTGAATGAATCAGTCCCACAGGCCAAAAACAGGTGTGTGTGTGTGTGTGTTCAGAACAAACTAAATAAACCGTGACCAGAAAAAACATTCCAAATGTTTCGAAACTGGGGTGCACGTAACACAAAACAGATATAGGATTTGTGGAAAGGCAGAGGAATACACCATGAATTCTCCAGGGGGCTGGAGACACAGTCATAATATTGACTCAGCCGAGTCGATCTTCCACCGAGTCTAAACAATACTAACCACTGCAACATACACCCCTGTGATACACAGCTATGGCATGAGGCTCTACAAGCACTTACACATGCCCTCAAATGGAAGAAAATCTAAGTAGCATGTACTTTCATTCAGTAAATATATAAAATATTACAAATATTACAATAACTCTCTCTCTCTCTCGCTCTATATATATATATATATATATATATATATATATATATATATAGAAGATAAGATGTCCCATTTTGGTGTCTGCATCAAATTAAATATACAAAAGATTTTTTATATATATTTTTATTCATAGGGATATTAAATGCAAACAAAGTGTCTACTGTTTCATTGTGAAAATAAAATGTAAAAATCTGGAAGACAATATGGAAAACATACTAAATTTGACCTATACTTATTCAAATATATAACAGAAAAATGTATCATACTAAATCTGATCGTACTAAAAACTGTCATTGTACGGCCAAAATACTTTTACACATGCAAATAAAATATTTAATTCATCTCTGTCTTTTGTGGGCCTGTCCTCTCTTTCTCTCTCCTCCTCTGCTCCTCACAGCAGAAATGTGAGCTTTGGTGTCAGGGGACATTATGAAAACAGAAACTGAACTGCTAAATACAGAAGCCATGTGTGTGTTGCTGGACTTCCAGAGTTCCTGCAGGTTTTGGTAGGACTTCAAACAGGATATATAGGACTTCCATCTCATGTAAAGGGCTTCAAACTACAGTATAGCACTTCAAAACCGGCCATGCATCCTCTGGAGGGCAGGAAGAATGTATATGGATCTAATGACTAATGCAGAGCGGGTCAGCGATGGGTAGTTTTGTTAATCTGTGACTGCTCTGGTTTAAAACAAAAGTTGAGCAAGAATGGAGTCTACAGAGTTCAGTGCCAATGAGTTTTTCACAAGGACCGTAAACCAAACAGTAATCAATCCTAAAGTTCAGTTTATTGTTCAATGAAATGCACCACATTACAAAAATACTTTCTCCAATAGTTTAATGTGCATGTAGAGATGACCATAATAAACACAATGGCTCTGTACTGCTGTTAAGATCATTCACTGTTTAAAAGTTTGGAGTGAGTTAGAATTTTTTGTTGAAAGAAATCAATACTTTTATGCAGAAAGGATGCATTAAATTTATAAAAAAGACAGAATTTCATTTTGATTAAGTGCTGTTCATCTGAACTTTCGATTCTTTAAAGTATCGTGAAAATGTGCTGTGTCAGTTTCCACAAAAATATTAAGCAGCACAGCTGATTATAACATTATAACACGATCAGGTTTTTTTGCCCTCGAGTCCGATTCCGAAGTCATTTGATTTTGAGTATCTGCCGATACCGAGTCCCGATCCGATACTTCTATAATACATTAAAAAAAGAATAAAGAAGAGCGAAAAAACAGATCCAGGATGTTCAATAAATGACATTTTGAAATATATTCAAATATAAAACAGCTATTTTAAATAGGCTAGTAAAAATATTTCAAAATTTTACTGTTTTGCTTTACTTTTGATCAAATAAATGCAGGCTTGGTGAACATAAGAGACTTCTTTAAAAAAAACATTAACAAACTTACTGTTCTAAAACTTCTGACTGGTAGTATAGGCAATTAAAATTTTTCTCTTATTTTCTAGATTTTAATTGGCTTAGAAATCTATAAATGCTGGACAATAACAAATAATAATGATTTGTTTATATACTACAAACACTGTTTATCACTTAATAAGGCAGAATAGTTTCTATACTGTAATAAATGCTATGTCAATTAGCACTGCATTGTTCATATACTTTATTTATCACCTGCTGGAGATGACTTGAAAAACAATTTATTGTCTTGTTCGTATATTAATGTCTTCGTGTTTGCATAAGTTTCTGTTATCCTGTGAAAACCACAGCGATAGCTGGACGCTTTTGTCCATATTAGGAGTTTCCAGATATGACTATCAGCGTGAGAGCGCGCTCCGGCTTCTAGTATGAATGAAACGCACACTGCATGAGAGTTTAGCGCTCTGTGATGTTCATCTCGCTGTATTCTGGGTCCGAATGAAATATCAGGTCATAGACAGACTATCCTGTTTCTTTGAGTTTGAATCTATATTTATTCACACCATCTCTTGAAAACAAAGTAATGTCATGCCGCACGCGTTGCTGTTTCTGTGTGGAGTCAAAAGGGTCTAACTCTATGCCACCGCATAACTAAAGATGTGTTAAAAAATAATGAGAATATATATCCGAGCAAGGCCGGCTCTAGGTTATTTGGTGCCCAAGGCGAGAGAGTACTCGCCCCCCAGGGAAAAAGAAACTCCACAGTTATTCCATAGTTATTCATTTTTTTTATTTTAAATGTTCACACAACTACTCTTTAAAAGCAACAACCTGAAGGATACAGTAGAACACAATAGAGAAGCATTGAGATCTCACCTCAAGGAAAAGCAGTAATAGTGTTTTCATTTTATTACGTGTTTTCATTTACCCCATCATTTAAAGCGCTAAAACCAGCTGTCAGATGTTTTCACGCCACTCCCGGTTGCTGAGCAGCAGTTCGACAGCTGCCTGTCAGAGTGACTCAGTCTTTTTTAGGATTGTAAATCTAGCAAAAGAAATGGACAAATACAAGCAGTGCACAGTAAAAGTGTACAGCGTGTGCGCAGCTTTCATAATAGGGGAGAACCGGGGCGAAAGTAACGCGGGACGAAAGTAACAAAGCGATTTTCTCAGAGCCTATTACTGCATTTGCATTCCCAGCTATGACGGTATATTCAGCATTCAATCCTTGATGGAGCTGAGAAATATCACGTGATTTCCTCATTATTTCCCGCAGTTAGGTCGGTAAAACTGTTTTCGAGAACAAAAAGTAAATTATTGAAGTAATTTTTTTAATTAGTTGTGTTGTTTTTTTGTTTCATGTGTCACCGTAATGATCAATCTACAGGTTATTTAGTGCTTTAACACATCCTAAAGTTTGCATTATCAAAGTTTTTTTGTATAAATGTAAATCAGGTTTAAATGCCAGGAGTTCCTGTCGGGACGAAAGTAACAGTTGTTACTTTTGTCCCGCTACAGTGACAAGAAGTATTTATTTTGTTCCGGTACATGCTATTCTGTGAATTTCTGTCTCTTGCATCATTTATTAAAATGTTTATGTCATATTATACCAAAAGAATATGTCTGAGTGAGGGTCAGAAAGACAAACAGTGGTCTGGTTTTATCCAGATGTTTATGAGAGAGCATTTCTGGACACAGAGGAACAGCTGGGCAGCTCCTACCTCGCATTTACCTTAGTTATATTTAGGTTTTAGCCATACCGTAGCTTTTACACCTCCAGCTATGAATTTGCAGTGTTTCCAGATGTTTTAATGCACATTTTGAATTTATGCATAAAAACAACTGGATGGAAAAATGAATAGGCCTATTGTTACATTATGTTTAGAATTTATATTATGCCAATGTAATTTAATTATTATATTGTTCATTCTGTTGAAAAAAATGTTTTATAAAAATACACTGAAATAAAAAAATAAAAAATAAAAAAATAAAGTTTGTACAGTCGGGTTTTGAGACATTTGATGAAACTTAAATTTTTAAATAAAAATATAAATATGTCATTTAATTTATTTTTTTGCAAAAATAAAAGACAGAATATGTTTGCAGTTACATATTAACAAGGTCATAGTCAGGTATACTTAATAAAAATAAGAGTAACAGAAAATAAATCTAGCTTATATTGTTGTTACTTTCGTCCCAACCGATGGGGTCAAAAGTAACAATGTGCAACTTATGTTCAAATTGAAATTATACTGAAGCCTTTCTACATTTCTACAAAATACCACCTGGTATTGATAGACCACACTTATGAGTTACTGACCACAGCAGAAATATATCTCTGTCTACAACATTATCTTTTAAAATGATGTTTTTCTGAAAAATGGTACTTTCGCCCCTGCTCTCCCCTACGATAGATACATTTAATTAACTTTTTTTTTTTTTTTAATTGTGCAATTTTGCGCCCCGTCCAGCGCCATGTCGCCTGTGTCGCCTGTCGGCAAAGCCGGCCCTGTATCCGAGTCCTGATTGGGAGGTAACATCCGATTCCGATCGAGTCTGAAACCACGCGATCGGGCCCGATTTCCGATCACGAGATCAGTGGCGCCCCCAGAAAATGTTAACAGGGGTGGCCAAATGAGGCCACAGTAAATTTTGGGGGTGGCACATTAAAATAAAGGGAAAAAAAATTAAGGGTTTGCAAAATAGACAAACAGTTATATCTCTGTGAGTTCTAGGATTTTATCGATAACGATAATTACACTATTTTGCTGAGTGTTATTGTGCTGATATCTTGTTTTTATTTGTGCTGACACCTGATTTTTTTTTTTTTTTTTACCTTTACACCATTGTTTCTAAAAGTGTGCACCATATTTTAGGTCAAATACTTTTATTTGGGCTGTTACCAAGCAAATGCAATCAGTATCACCAAAGTTGATCTTTGCAATGCAGATAAAACAGAAGCTGCATCTGAAGTGCCATTTAGATGTTTTTACAAACTGTTTAATGCAGCTCCGTGGAACATGGAATACTTTAACCTGCAGTTACAAATGAATAAATAATGTTTTGATATTTTAAAGATAAAACATTGAAAACTGATGTTTGAAATTATTTAAAAAATGAAAAGGTTCCATTAAATGTGAAATTAAAACCGCCAATAGGTGGAAGCGAGTCACTGTTAATAAGTGAGTCATTGCGATTGAACCGAATCATTTAAACGGTTGACATCTGGACATCCCTAATTATAACACTGATAATAATATTTCTTGAGCAGCAAATCAGCATTAATGATTTCTGAAGGATCGTGTGAGACTGAAGACTGGAGTAATGATGCTGTAAATTCAGCTTTGCATCACAGGAATAAATTACATTTAAAATTTTAAACCAATGGAGTGAGTTTGGGCCGGAACAACCTCTTGGAACAAAAAGTTTTAACACAGTCAACATTTCTGCCAAATAGTGGTGATCACTATAATTTCTCCTTGTATGGAAAAATAGGAGTAAAAATGAACAACTTCAAGCATATGAAAACAGAATTTGTATTTTTGGCTAAACTATCCCTTTTAAAACTACAGGAAATGTTTCACAAGCTCTGCAAATGAATCTGCATATCTTTTGGCCACTGCTCCACCACTAAATGCACTGCACAAAACATTAGCACATTGTTTTTTTAATTCGTGCATGTTGGCGGTGCATAAATGTGCTAAGCTAATTAGTTTAACCTCATTACATTTCATTTGGTCACACAAATGGCAAAGAATCCTGACTTTGTCCACTTTAAAAGCATCATCTCGACATCCTGCACACAACATTATTACAGAAGACTATCTGTATGTTATTTTTTGCTTCTCCCATACATTAAACACCTGAGTCTCTGAGAAGCGAATATATAAAGGTTAATGGAATGTGAGTGTAATAGCACCACAGACTGAAAGCTAATGTTTGGAAGGAAAGATAACATGAGAACGGAATGAAACGCACGACCGTACAGGAGGAGCATGCATGCTCAGGCAATGACTGACAGACAGAAGGAGCATTTAGTGCAAGTACTGCATGCATACTTTTGCAAATTATGCATGCGTCTAATAAATCAAAGCTCATTTCAAAGTCCAAAACTCTTTCCTGTGCTTTCACCAACAGTTGATTCATTCTGCCTCTCCTCTTTTCCTCCTTTGCAACTTTTTGTTCAATTGCCAAGTTAGAATGAGTCATGTTTTGTGCTGACACACTGACCTGGTTACAATTAGTCTCAAGTTCCCCACATTTTCTGAGCATCCACTCTGAATAACAGGTTACTATTAGATCTTATTACATGGCTCTCTATTCTGATAGGGTCAATCATGGCTTTCTGCAGTCAAATATTGTTGTATAATAATGTAAAATAGAATAATTGATTGTTTATACGGCTCTCTTTTTTTCTGGATTATAAAATCTTTTAAACTGAGATCAATATTTCATGTTAATTTATATGATTATTTGGTAGTTAGCAATGTAATAAGTGGGATAATTTAATGTCAGACATCCATTATCGGGAGAATATAAACTCTTTCAGATCTACTCCGCGGACACGGGATACAGTCCCGGCCCAGACACTGATGTTTCATTGTAGAGTCACTCTGAGGCCAAACACTTCTTTTTGCAAACAGAATGGGGGCCAAAAAAAAATATTTAAAAAACTGGGGACCACCAGGTTTACCACAGATTATAACTAGAGGTGTTATTATCTTTAACGAATAAACTATCTGTTACTGAAATTAAACTGAAATAAATGTAAATATAAAACGAAAAATGTAAATTAAACATATAATTTTTTAAGTACTAAAAAAAATAAAATTGAAATAAAATTAAATCAATGCTACATATGAATATTTAAAGATAATATTTATATATTTAATAATAATTATTATATGTAATATTTAATAATAGAAATATATTTAACATTTAAATTACTAAAACATAAACTAAAATGAAATTGAAGACTGAAAATACTAATAAATGCCAGTTCAAAATATAAAATAATATAATAGTTTATAAAAAATTAAATAAATAAAAAACATAGTGGCTTCTCAAAGAAAGACATTTAGATCAATCTGAAACCTATAAAATTTGATGCATTTCAGAGTAAAACTGGTTTTAACATTGATGACATTAATAAATGTTATGTTTACTATATTATGTCGATATTAACCAATAGATGATATCGGATAAAAAACTATTTTTTTTGTTTGTTTTTTAGAAAAAAATAATGTCTTTAATATGCACTGACAAATCGTTAAGAATTAAATCAGGAGCATGCATTAAAGCTGCAGTCCGTAACTTTTCATTTGGTTAAAAAGGATCCAAAATCGATATTTGAGCAAGTACATAACCAGCCAGTGTTCGAAACTATCACTTTACTTTAACCTGATTTACAAAAGTTCATTTATAATAATGTTTTCTAATTTGAGTGTTTCGGGTAGGTTTTCACGGGAAATTTGAGCATTCGAGTTTATATCTCGCAAATCTGACTTTATAAAATGCAATTGCATGCTATAAAATCAGAATTGCATGATATAAACTCGCAATTCTGGGGAAAAAAGTCAGAATTGTGAGTTTATATCTCGCAATTATGACTTTTTAACTAGCATTTGCAAGTTTATATCACGCAATTATGAGAAAAAAAAAGTCCGAATTGTGAGATCTACATCTTGACTGGCCTGAGGGTGAGTAAATTTTTATTTTTGGATGAATTATTCCTTTAACAGTCAATGAAAGCATTGGCACTAATGCAAGTACAGCAAGTGAATTCACACCAGACATGAATTACCTGATGAAATTGAAAGTAAAAGAACTGACAGATTAAATCAGATATTTCTCACCAGTCCCTCACAGGTGCTGATTGCAGCGGTTCCCTGCACGTAACCATCAGTTACTGTGCCAATGAGGTGGCAGCCGCCGCTCCCAGATGTGTGTGACTGCTTTTCTGTGAAACTCCCGTTGTGTTTCTCCATCACATATTCATTGGAGAGCAGATTGTCATTAGTGGTTAGACTGAGAGTGAACTCCTGACCTTTGTAGTTGAGTTTGTAATACACTCGCCTCTCTGCTGAATTCAGGTCCCTCTTATGTCGCCTGTCAGAGAAGTGATGTGATAAAGAGTATGAGATCAAATTCCCATCTCCGTCCACTTTTTCAGGATGATCCACATAAAACTCAGCATGCTGCTTGATGAAGAGCTCTAGAAATGAAAATAAGACAATTCCCCTTTGAAAACAATCTTTTTTGGAGCAACACATGACAAAATAAATAAATATTGTCATATTTCACCCTAATTCCTATATTTTACCTATATTATTTACCTGTTTTCATTTGTTGAAGGCTGTAGGACCTTTAGAGCAAACTTATTGTTGTATATCTTATATGTATATATATACACACACATAATTTAAAAAAGTACATATATATATATATAGTATTGTATTTACAAATTTTCCTTCTAGTTTTAAATGGTATATAACACAGGCGCTTATTCATGAGATTTATCAAGTCATTTTAACCATTCAGAGAGAAAAGTTACATCTAAACCACCATGAATGATTGCCTTTGATCCTTAAACATAATTATATATCGTGGTCCTCTTCATGTCAGACAACATAAAACAGTCAAAATGACTGATGAATCTGTTGATGTATCAAGTAAACCTTGTATTACAATGAACAGCTGTGTATGTCTCCCAAAAAGCAAGGTATAGAAGACTGTGTGAGATTATATTGAAGTAAAAAAGGCACATTAAGACTTTGTCTTTGAATCTGAAAAATTCACACATTAAAGGGTTAACTGTGCTTCTACAGAATGAGATTGCATAAAGTTCAGAACTCCATAAACAGAAACTTGGACTTTACTGCAGCTGACCGCTTGCCTCAGTGAAACCCTTGGCAAACTGACCAGCTCCTTCAGTGGACACAACAACATAAATGTTGTAAATAAGATAAGAACAAGTGTATGATTCTTATGCGTGGAAACACAAACCTTGTTCTGTGTCTGGAAAGAGGTAATCCGGTTCAGAGCTCTTGACGTGGCTCGCAGCCAGAAAGAAAACACAGTTGAACCGCAAAATCGCAACGCTGACCCGGCTTGACATGTTTCTGCAACGCAAAATGAACGGAGTAAATTAACGCTCTGCGTCGAGGAACTGGTTCAAGTCAGTCCTGAGGGGAGTTTCTGGTGAAAGCTGGAGACATTTGGGCTCAGAGACGGAGAAAGAAAATGAGCGGAGAATGAAGGAATATGATGTGGAGTGGGAGGAGAGATTCTGACTGGCTGTCCTCCTGTTTCCACGCGCAGGAGGAGAAAATATCAACACGAGAGTCGAAAAACAACGCGCCGCAGGAGTCAAGGGATGCACGCGTTATTGGAACTTTGCACAAACAGGGCTTAACATGACCTGAAAGTCTTTCTTTAATTACATTCAAATAAATAGACCTTAAAAGCTTCTTATCCTACTAATACAGAATTTGGGACGTATCTCTTAAGGGATAATGTGCATAGCCGCGAGAACATATTTTATCTGGGGGTGCTGGGGGGCGGGGCCATGGTGGGAGATTTTTGACAAAATCCTAATATTCAGTGGCGGTTCTACACTGAATTACACCCTGGACGACACCCCCTTCGAGCACCCCCACCCACCAGCATATTTTACTATAACAACATAAGTGAAAGAGAAAATTATATTTTTCAATTGCACAAATCCTTCATTAGAACAATGGAAAAACACACTTATTTTTCTCCCCAGCTATTTAACTATTGCAACTATTTAAGGTTCACAATCCCCACCAATTAACATTAGCCCTTCATTCATGACATGGATATATTTGTTGAACTGAAAGCTATCTTAAACAATGCACAGTGTGCATTGCACACATTAAATTTCATGCTAGCACACTTTTCCATTAGATTATCATTTTTTTTTTCATTTCAAAGAAGACATTTCGCTTTTTATACAAATTTGCTCACAAGAAGTCAAAAAGGTGACATAGTTCGAAAATGTGACCCTAGTAACTCCCCCCACCCCACGAAGATTTTAGCATGTAAATGAAGCGTTCTAGCGCACCCTGACAACAAAATAAAGGAAAAAAGACTATATATGCTTAAAGTAAAAAAAATAAAATAAAAAAAAAAACACACACACACACACACATTTATACCAAAAACCTTTTGGACAGTGCAGCTCTGTTGTCATCTGTGTTCATACTTCTCTTTGTGAGCAGTGCAGTGGCGCCCCCAGAAAATTTAAATGGGGTGGCCAGATGAGGCTACAGAAAATCTTGGGGTGGCACATCATAATAAAGGGAAAAAAAATAAGGGTTTGCAATATTGAAAAAAAATTGTGCTGACAGCTGACTGCTAAATTATTATTTTTTTTTTTTACCTTTACACCATTTTTAGGTCAAATACTTGCATTTGGACTGTTACCAAGCAAATGCAATCAGTATCAACAAAATTTATCTTTGCAATGGAGAGAAAACAGAAGCTGCATCTGAAGTGTCATTTAGATGTTTTTACACACTGTTTAATGCAGCTCTGTGGGACATGGAATACTTTAACCTGCAGTTACAAATGAATAAATAATGTTCACACACTCATTCATAAATTCACCTCGTCCCTATTAAGCACCTACTTTTTGAAAATCACGCGGTGTTTCTGTTGATGACCAGCGCTGCAAAACTCTTTGCAGTATTGAATAAGAATAATTAAAGGAGATATGAAACTCTAGAGGTTTGAAATCTTGAGATATGCAATGGCTTACACTAATATCTGTCTAATATTATTCCAAGCAGCTAGTCCCATTTGTAGTGTCCATTGTCAGCCCAGCAACACAGTTCAATAAATCCACTTCAGAAACGTTGTTGAAATAAAAGATGAAAATCTCCGGTTTTATTCCTGGGTTTCAAATTTACAAAAAAGAAAATGTGAGCTGACTAATACACTTATTCTATAGTTGCTAATGAAATAAAAGATTACTAATAAAAGTAGCTAGAAGTTAGCAGTTAGCAGGTAAGAAAACCGTTCGCTTCTACAGCTCTCAAGATCTGAATAACATACTGAAAATCAAGGTAATATAGTTGGCCTTTTCTTAAAGAGGCAGTACACTATTTTACCAATATGTACCAAATCCTATAAACACATGAATTCTAAGATGCTTTTAACCTTTTAAGTAGTATTTAACATTTTAACCATTACATGAACTTCTAAATGAAATTATTTACCTTTTTAACATGAATTCTTATTCACATTACTATGAATTGTACTTTGGCCTCTACATACCCGGCCCCTAATTGTCTTCTATCCTAGAAGCAATTATAACTTTAAATGTCTTTCTTTTGAGTAAAACTCAGTTACAGTCCTTCTCATACTGCTTCCTGAAGTAAGCAGAGTTTAGTTATCGGCCTCTCAAGTTCATTTGTCTTTGTCTTGAGTCGAACCTTGCGGACCACTCCATGCTTGTCCTCCATAGTCTTAACGATTCTTCCCATCAGCCATGATCCCCTGGGGGCTGATTCATCGACAATCAAGACTACATCTCCCGGGATGAAGTTCCGTGATGGATGGTTCCATTTCTGTCTCTTCTGGAGTTGAGGCAGATATTCCTTGGTCCAGCGCTTCCAGAATAGATCGCTCATATACTGGACTTCCCTCCATCTTTTACGCGCATAAGTATCATCCTTATGGAAGAGTCCTGGTGGTAAGTTGGGGTTAGTCTTGAGCAGGACTAAGTGCTGTGGGGTAAGAGCTTCCAGATCATTAATATCATTGGAAGGCATGGTAATAGGCCTACTATTCAGAATGGCTTCACATTCACAGAAGAACGTCTGAAGACCTTCCTCATCCAAGTTTTGTTCTCACAGTGTAGCACCCATGATTTTCCTGATGGAGCGGATAATTCTCTCCCACACCCCTCCATGGTGGGATCCAGATGGTGGATTGAATAACCATCTGATGTCACATTGGAGCAAGCTGTTCTCGATTTGTGAAGTATTCCACTCCTTTATTGCCTTTCTGAGCTCATGATCAGCTCCAACAAAGTTGGTCCCATTATCAGATCTCATCTCCTTTACCTGACCTCTTCTTGCAATGAAGCGACGCAGAGCTTGAATAAAGGAGTCTGTTTCCAATGATGTTGCCATTTCTATGTGGACCGCACGACATGCAAGGCAGGTAAATATCACCCCATATCTTTTTACAGATGATATTCCACGTTTAATGTTGAATGGCCCAAATAGATCCACTCCAGTTCTGGTGAAGGGTGGTTCGTCTGGTACAACTCTGTTTCTTGGTAAGTCCGCCATCATTTGTGTGTCTGATGCACCATGTTGTCTTCGACAGATGACAGCATTCTTCTGATTGACGAGAGAGCATCGATAATCCAGTACTTTTGACGTACATGAGACAAGACATGATTATGTCCACTGTGTCCCAGCCGCTCATGTGAATCCTGGAGAATCAGATCAGCCACACGATGGTTCTTAGGCAGGATTATCGGGTGCTTGGCTTCGGCTGGCATGGATGCCCGACTGAGCCTCCCTCCAACACGAAGGATTCCCTCATCAAGTTGTGGATTCAGTCTGAAGATTCGACTACTCTTCTTGATGGAGTCCTTTCTCCAAAGAGCAGCTATCTCTTCTTGGAAACTACTTTGCTGACAATGGCTGATGATATCCGTCTCAGCTTGTCGAAGATTGTCCACAGTCAGGTAAGTCTGTTTGAGACTCTTTTTGTAGCTCAACATCTCCCTGTCCACCCGTTGTTGATCACTGTACAATCCATTCATCTCCTTTCTCTTCCTTGACAGGTTTACCAGGGTTCCCTTGAGTCGTATGAGCCACGCCACAGCCTTCTTGAGGTGTATCCATGAAGAATAGTATCCAATTAGTTGTTGCATTGCATCAGTGCTTTCTTCTGCTGTTGTAGCATTGACAAGTATGCCTTTCTTGACCTCAGGATCTTCAGCCGTGAGCTCTTCTAGGTAATCGTGCTTGTCTGGCCATTCCCTTTCAGGTTTACTAAGGAAGACAGGCCCTGCAATCCAAACTTCGTTCTTCATGAAGACACTCACCTCTTGTCCCCTGGAGGCGCAATCAGCAGGATTCAACTAAGTGTTGACGTAGCTCCATTGCTGCACTTTTGATGCTTGCAAGATTATGGCAATCCTGTTCGCCACAAATGTCTTAAATCTGATGTTCTCATTTGCTAAGTACTTGAGTACGGCAGTACTGTCCGTCCAAAACCTGGAATCTGACAGTGGCAACTGTAGTTCTTTCTTCAGCGTGACATCCACCTTCACAGCTAAGGCAGCCACCGTCAGCTCCATCCGCGGGATAGTTGGTGGTTTGAGAGGGGCAACCCTTGTCTTTCCCAAGACAAATGAGCAGAGTATTTGATTGCTACTGTTCTTCTGGACTAAGTAAGTAACAGTACCGTAGCCTGTTTCACACGCGTCACAAAAGTGATGCAACCGAGCTTGCACTGTTTTCCCAAACTCAGGTGGCTTAAAGCACCGATCCACTCCAAAGTCAGTGAGCTGTTGAAGTTCTTCAGTCCACTCTACCCATTGTTGTGCAAAATGTTCTGGCACAGTGTCATCCCAGCCTGTTCTTAGTCTACACAATTCTTGCAGGATGTTTCTAGCAGGCAGTGTGACTGGCGACAACATTCCCAGTGGGTCGTAGACTGAACTCATCGTAGACAGGATTCCTCTCCTGGTGAGAGGCTTCTGCTCTATATGCACATGGAACTTGAACTGATCTGAACGGATACACCACTGTACTGCCAAAGCTCTCTTGATGGCGAGTGAATCCTGGTCAAGATCGAGATCTTTGACTTCTGTTGCCCGGTCCTCAAGTGGAATGTTTAACAACACATTTCGATTGTTCGTCGTCCATTTTGTCAGTCTAAAACCTCCTGTTTGACAGATGGCCTTCAAGTCTTGGAGTAGTCTGACTGCTTCTTATTCAGTGGCAACTGATCTCAAACAATCGTCTACATAAAAATTATTTAAGACTGTATCCACAACTGCTGCACCAAACATGTTCTTGTTGTCCTCGGCACACCTTCTCAACGCGTAACTCGCGCAGCTTGGTGAGGAGGTGGCTCCAAACAAGTGTACCTCCATTCTGTACTCTTGCAGCTCTTTTGAGGTGTCGCCGTCCGGCCACCACAAAAACCTGAGGAGGTCAGCATCTTCTGGTGGGACTTTGACCTAGTGGAACATCGATTCCACATCCGCCATGATTGCGACTCGCTCTTGACGGAATCTAGTCAAGACACCAACCAGACTGCTTGTCATGTCAGGCCCTTGCAGTAATTGTTCATTGAGTGTGGTTCCTTGATATGAAGCGCCACAGTCGAATACCACTCGCATTTTATGCTTCTTAGGGTGGTAGACACCGTGATGCGAAATAAACCACATCTTTCCATCACTCCGTTTTAGTTCTTCATCGGGAACCTTTACAGCGTAGCCCTTCTTTATTACATCATTCATGAAGCTGACATAGTCCTCTTTGAACGTTTGATTTCTCTGTAACTTCTTTTTCATGTTGAGCACTCGTTGTTCTGTCATTGCTCTGTTGTTGGGCATTTTCACATCCTTGTTCTTCAACGGAAGACCAATAGAGTAGTGGCCGTTGACCAGCTTTGCCGATTTGGAGACTCTGTCCATAAACAGTTGGTCTTCCTTAGACATTTCTAACTGCTCTCCTTGAGCATTCTCAGGAAAATCATACTTGAGTTGCTGAGTCCATAAGTCTTCGAGTCGAGCCACTGAGATCCGATTCATCTGGATCTGCGGGTATCCATTCTTTGTCCAGCTTCTGATGTTCTCACGCAGTGGTCCGTTTACTGTCCATCCCAAAGCTGTGCGAACTGCATACGGCCCATCCTTGACACTGCGGATTACCCCTTCTGGCTCCAAAGCCTTTGCCACATCAGTCCCAATGAGAAGACCGATATCCGCGTTGATCAATGGAATTCGTACACCTCGTAGATGTGGCCACCTATCCACGTCTTCTTGGGTTGGAATGTTCTGTCCACGAATGCTTCTGTCTTAAGTGAATGAGCCATCGTTTCCTGCAAAATGTCCACAACATTGAAATTAATACAGGCTTACCAAAGTCTAGAGACTTTGATCATAATTAAAATTATTAAAAGGATAGGAAAGTGCAATGCCATGTAATCACACCAAACATGATGTAGCAAAGTGAAACAAAATCACAGACTAATGGTCTATTCACACTGAGAGGGAAACAAATGTTTTGAGAAAATACAGTACACAGAACAGCCAAAAAAAAAAAAAAAATCTGTGAATCAGTGATAGTTTTTTTTTTATTCCAACTGTGGCTTTTTCTTTATATCCAGAACAGAATGCACCTGTTCAAATGTTTTGAGTTAAAATTCTGTAAAAGAATAATGATTTTATCTTCTATAGGAATATCACAATTGTTTTAATGATTAAAAAGCTAAAAAAAAGGGACATACATATATACACACACACACATATATACATATACACACATCATAGTGTTACATTTGTAATTTTTGGAATATTGATAACCCTCAAGCACTGTAGTATCCAGCCAAATGTGAGAAGTTTCCTTAAGCTTTTTATTTCATAGGCCTAAAACATAATAAAAAAAACCTTGTAAGTTTCGTTCTTCCTTTCACAGATAAGTCACAACCCATTTTCAGCATTTGAAAACCAAAAGTTAGTTGCCACATACAGGTGTTCGCAGTCGTTTTTGTTTAGCCATATTTATAAATATATTATTGGGGAAAAGGTGGAGAAAACCCTCTAGGGGGATATTAAAAAATGTTATATATTATATATTGTAAATATCCAGTGTTAAATATTACCTTATATGAGTTATTTAAGCTGGAAAAAGTGAGTGTCGCCCGTTTTTCTAGAGGGTGCGATGATCATCTGATCTGATCCAGTGTTGCCAGATTGGATGGAGGATTTCCAGCCCAAAAGCTCACAAAAACCCGCCCACTACAACAAAAAACCGGCCAAAACTTTAACTGACAAAATAATGTGATAGAATATGTCAGTCAAGGGTGTTAAGAGCCATTTTAACTCCTTAAAACAAAATAATGACAACACAATAATATCAAATCAAATGGTGGCAAATACATTAAAGACAATTACCAAATATGATGAAAATAGGCTATGCAAGCAGTCACTGTCAAAACGTCAATCAATTGATTTACCAATACCCTTGAAAAAACACATGCATCATTTTCAGTGTCAACAGTCAGAATTTAAATGCATAAAAATGCCCAATATGAGTGATAAGATAAAACAACGTAATTAGGTATTTCACACTTGTTTATGCACCGCCAAAACTGTGTCATCATTCATTGATAAACAGCTACTGTATGCTAATCCAACAATAAATAAAAAAATCTCAACAACAATAATCCCCATCCGAATCCATGAGTTTATAACTGTGACGATCGCGACCCAGTGAAACACAGGGAGAGAGAGATCCAAGTGCAGGTATGTTTTATTAGGGTAATCCAAAACGTAATCCAAAACAAGCCAGGGTCAAAACCAGAAAACAGTCCAAACAAACAAACAAAGAAGCCACAGGAAGGGAACAGGAACCGGAACTCGGAAAGCGAGGAACTCGGGAGATGAGAAGACTGGGTACGACATAAAATGGAAGGTAAGGACTCCATGAAGACAAACAGGAAAAGACGGGTAAATATAGGGAGGCTAATGACTTCATAAGTGAAGACACCTGGTGCAATTAGCAGGAGTGCAATTACTGTGATGAAGGGACAATGCTAGTGGGAATTGTAGTGCCTACGGTGAAGTGCCTAAGGGGAAGTGAGCCCACTAGTGGACACCCAGGGAAACAGAGACTAGGCAGCGTGACAATAACTGAGGTGGTATGTATGTATTTTCACAGAGGTCCACATGAGAAACGTGAAGTTCATATTGTAGAACATTACATTTGTACAGTCAAAACTAAGAAGTACAGCAGCTTTCAAGGATATACCAATCTGGACTGTTTAAAAGATAAAAGACTGATTGTAAGAAATTTAATAATTCCACTGTGCTCTAATGTCGGAGTTGCAGTGATATTAGAGCCTTCGTGTCATCTCTCCCTCAACAGGTATTACAATATTGCTACAAGTGTGATGCATCATATAATAATTGCTGTTAATAATGTTAATCGTCTGGCTGACTATGTCTTGTATTAATTTTTCTGAAAAATCCTGTCATATGCACACAAACTGACAGTCACTTATAAGCTACTAAATATTGTAGAAACATAATTTTCAGTAAAGTTGCTTTGTAATGATTTGTAACGTAAAAAGCGCTATAGAAATAAACTTGAATTGAATTGAACTGAACAGGTGTAATTCACGTTTTGAGAGTTAAAACACTTATATTTAGGCATTATGATCACTCATACAGTTCATACATTTAAAATAAGATCCGTTATCACGCTAAAAACCAGTCACTTATTAATCATCAGTTCTGTTTTAGAGATGGGCGATTCGATCCTGAAGTATTTTTTTATTAATTCTTTATTTGACAGGGACAATGGACAAAAAAGTATTACACCAGCTACAGAGCTAAATTTCATCTGCTTTCCCTGGTATGATGCAAATATCGAAATTAACGATGCTCAAATAAAAAATATCGATACTAAGGTGTTTTTGTTTACCAGTGATTTTGTTTATAAAAAAAAATAATGCCTACAATATGCCTTAAATTGGACGAATAACCTATGTTAGCAAATAATTGTGTGGAAGGAATTTACCTGCTCATCTGAACACATGCAAATGTTGCAAGGCAGAATCAATCAATTACAGAGAGCGTTCACTCACTTCTGACCTGACAGTGCATTTAAATAGAGCTGCGAATCCAAGAATAGCCTATATACTAAGAAAGCATTTATGTTTTTGGAAAAGGCAGCCCAGAAAAATGCACAATAAACATAGGCTATATGTTTGAGTTATTTCACAATAAAACTATTGAAATTGTATCCTAGTTTGTAAATTTATTTAAATTTGAATGTTAAAAGTTAATATAGCTCATGTTCTATTCTGTATTGTTAATATAAATCATACACTCTCTGAATAAAAAGGTTGCATTTTATGCATGTAGCAGCCTATGGCAGTCCCTTATGACAATGAACCATGCATGGTTACCACTACAGTAAACATAATTTAACCATTTGTAAACAAAAATATAACCTATTAAGTTGCAATTAAGGCGTATTGAATGTTAAAATGCATTTCAAATATAAAGTTAAGTAGATATTATTACCCATTGTAGTCATAATAATTAAATACATTTCATAATCTAAAAGTTCAGTTTAGAAGGATCGTATTGGTATCGGTATCGATGATACTGGCCATTAAAAGTATCAGTATCGTATCGAAAACAAAATATGTTGTATCGGCCATCCCTAGTCTGTCTGCAGATCCCTAGTGATTGGCTAAAAGTATGGCTGTGACGTCAGCATCAGCGCCTCTGCACTGATGACTGTTTGGATGCAGTATATGCATGAGCTTGTTTGTTAGCCAGTTACCCTTTTCAATTTATATGTTTGAAAACAACCAAACTGACCCCGAACCAGCCCAAATTTTGTCCACCCGCCCAAGTAAATTTTTACCCACACAATCAAATTCAAGATCAATCAAAAATCACACGTCTAATTCTTGAATAATTATTATGCATGCAATTGTATGGCTTTGTAAGTTTACAGTTGAAAACATTATTTAACAGAAAATTTATAACAGAAATTAAAGTACATTTCTGTCACTCTGAAAAACAGAAGTTTGGTTACTTAAAATTGAAGACTAGAGACAGATCAAATCCCAATATCTCCTCACGATGGCGCAGTTTTCTATTATTGCCGTTGAACTTTGTTCTACATTTTAACGTCTAGGATGTTTCCAGCATTGCTATTTCCCAATCACTCTGCAGAAGTTCCAGTCTCGATCATGTTAAGAGTCAGAGAAGTATGACAGCGAAGAACATTTTCTGCTTTCTGTTCTGTAGAGCTGCTGGCATTTCATGAAACCAGGTGAGTTCAAGCTTAATTCATTGAGAAAGCCAAAGCTAGTTTTTATTTGGCTGATTTGTTTGTGTCATATGTTGCTGCATGCATGTTGTAGTCTCGACTGATAGAAGGTTTAAAGTAAAATACAGGTTAAGAGTTTCTGGTGTGGATTACATAATCAAAAGTCACATGTGTTTTTATTCCAATCAAGTTTTATTATTATTGTAAGTGTCTTATAATAAATAAACATTTCTGTCTAAAGGTTATTATTATATGCATTTGATTTCATTTCCCCCTGTCGTGTAGTGTATGCAGTGGAAGTGGTCTGGTCCGGGTGGTTATGGAGGGATTTTGGGCAGTGTTTTTCCCCGTGCTGAGGGTCTGGTTCACCTGTTTGGTGGTCCTGATCATGCTGCCTGCTATGCTTGGGATCTCGCTTGGCATCACTGAGACCTACATGAAGATCCTCATCAAAACCTTAGAGGTAGGAGAGATAGTAAAAATTGTAAATTGAAATAAAGCTGAAATAAAAAAATAAAAAAAAATGATAAGAAAAATTTGAGATGTAAATCAGTTGCCTTAGTAAATAACTGAAATATGTAAGTCTACATACTAAATAGCAAATAATAAAAAAAAAGTTTGATAAAATAATATATATACTGTATATATATAATATTCAAAATGTTAATCAAACTATGAAGTAATAATATATTATATATATTATAGTAATAATATTTACAGGTATAAAAATAAAGAATATATTATGATCATGACCTTTTTTCCTTTTTAAGTTTTATCAAAATGCCGTAACTTCCTCCACAAATGAGACAACTTTCCTTTCTGTCACTTAAACTGTGCTATCGGATAATATTAACCAATAATTAATCAAATTAAAATTTTCATGTTTTGTCTTGCTCCATTCTACTTCTTAAAACCTTCTTGTCTTCCTGTCAGCTCCTAAAATATTAAATCAATTCATGCTCTACATTTTATTTTATTTTTTCATTACAGAAGTAATATAGGCTATAAAGCCATTCAATTCTCTTTGGCTTCCCACAGTTTTTAATTACTCTGTAGCTGCAAATAGTTGACCTGACCAGCACAAATACTTCATCTAGTCTCTCAGTTGATATGAGCTCATAAAAACTACGTATATATTAATTACACATGATTTAGATATACATTTTAAAAACACCCCAGAACACTACTTGGCATGCAGAGTCTCCCAGGACACTAGGCTATTGCACACTGTCACCGAGGGGAAATGAAACCGTTTTGTTGACCAATGAACATTGTGGCATAATCAGATGGTATATATTTCTCAAACTGAAATGTGAAATGTGCCCTTTGGTCTTAATTGAGATTGATTCTGTAAGTTTAAAGCGTAGTGTCTGGAACAAATGGAATCATGCAGTATATATTAAGCTTTGCCTGGTGATTTTTCAGTGGGCAACACACAGAATCCAAAGGGCGAGTAGAGCAGAGGAGATACTGAAACATTCCACATCAAATGGTGAGTTTGTACAGCTACAGTCCCAAACACATCTGGATCCAGGTGTTTTATAACCAAATAAAATCAAATAAGATCTATACTTCAGTCTTCGGTGTCACATGATCCTTCAGAAATCATTCTAATCTGCTAATTTGCTGTTTATAAAATATTATTATCCATATTGAAATCAGTTTAGCTTTATATTTGATACATATATTTCAGAATATTTTGATAAATGGCTCAATAGAATGGCATTTATTTAAAACCAAAATCTTTTGTAACATTATAATTGTCACTGTTGATCAATTTAATGCATCCCTGATGAATACAAGTATTTATTTCTTTAAAAAAAAATGTATGACCCCAAACTTTTAAATGGTAGTGTATACTGTTTTTCATTTCCATGCTGCTCTGTTCAACTCTCCAACAAATACAAAAAAACACTATAAATCACTATGAAAGTGGTGCATATGCCTTGTTCACTTTAAGGGGAAGTCGTGGCCTAATGGTTAGAGAGTCAGACTGGCAATTGAAAGGTTGTGAGTTTGAGTCTCGGGCCGGCAGGAATTGTGGGTGGGGGGAGTGCATGTACAGTTCTCTCTCCACCTTCAATACCATGACTAAGGTGCCCTTGAGCAAGGCACTGAACCCCCAACTGCTCCCTGGGCGCCGCAGCATAAATGGCTGCCCACTGCTCCGGGTGTGTGTTCACAGTGTGTGTGTGTGTTCACTGCTCTGTGTGTGTGCACTTCGGATGGGTTAAATGCAGAGCACAAATTCTGAGTATGGGTCACCATACTTGGCTGAATGTCACTTCACTTTCACTTTATATTAAGTCATTTGAAGTCATATGATAACTTTGTGTGGCATTGATAACAGTCTTAATTTTAAATTATTATTGATAATAACAAACTAAAAGCGACAAGTCGATGGATATTATTTAAGCTGAATGCAGTTGAGATTGCTGATATTTGACATGTGGAAGATTATCAGTGAATGATGTCTTAAACCTCAGTCTGTTCCTCACTGTTTAAGGATTACTCAGGATTTCATTCAATGGAAGAAGAGCTGCTGTCTTTTCTATTTCTTTCTTCAGGCTATTGTAAAAGTCAACAGCATTTTTAGCTTTGCTGCACGAAATGATCAGTGATCTGACAAGACACAAGTAGTGCTCTGATATTTCTCACCCAGTTATAAACTGTGTCTTGTTTGAATGTGTTTCTTACGATGGCACTGAATGGGCACTGTAATCTTTGTGCTTGCATCATATTAAACAATAGTTCACCCAAAAATGAAATGTCTGTCACTATTTACTAGTGCATAGATAGACACTTCGTGTAATGGGGCTTTTATTACACAGAGACGTGGTTGTAACAGGCATGGGTCAAACACTGGCAAACAGGTATATAGAGGGTAAGACAAAGAATATTCCTTGGGCAAGCGTGGGTCTTTGATGAGCGAACAATATCCAGGGCTAAGCAAGAGGGGTAATCCAGAATCCAGAGCAAAAGGGTCAAAACACGGCAAGGCAAGAAAAAGACTAAACTATAAAAACTAGAAATAGAGACAAGACTATGAAAACTAGAAACATAGACAAGACTATGAAAACTAGAAACATAGACAAGACTATGAAAACTAGAAACTAACAATGAAACGCTATCACTAGGGGAGGGATATGTGCAGAACAATACTCGACAGTGTGGGAGAAGAAGTCCAATGCTTATAAAGCGTGTCTGATGATTGTGCGGTGTGTGTGTGATTGTTCTCAGTTGCATGGTGTGATTGTTATCAGGTAGGGGTGTAACGATTCACTCGTTTTCTCGATGCATCGATTACAAACCCTGTCGATTCATATGTATCGATCTTGAAACATGATTTTTGAATCGTGAATCGCCGATCTTGGACAGTAATCGATTCAAAATGCTAAGAATCGAATGAATCCCGATTTCTATAGCGATTCAATGCTTTCAAAATGTATACACATTAAATTACTACATGCAAGAATTAATGGAGACCTTGAAGAGTGTTCGTGAATCGTGCCTCTTATCTGTCCTTCACGCGCTCCACTGTTTACCGAGTGAGACTGTCACAGGATTGCGCTCGCGCTCCATTCGTCTCTGACGCAGCTGACGTGTGATCTATAGGACTCGTGGCCAGTAATGCTAACGTGAAGTAGTTTTACTTTTCTGTAGTTTGTCAATGGCTCTCTGCATCTTACCGACGGAGTTACCGGAGCCGTCGACAGCTGTATTTATTGCATGGACGGAGCAGAAATGTAAGTGTCTAAATCATACTCACAGATCCATTGAATTATAAATGTTTTTAAACAATGCGGATGAACCGAATATACGAAGGAAACTTTTAAAATTAACCACAGCATTAACAACGACCTTGAAATAAGAGCACGGGATTTATCTGATAATCAGATGCATGAAAGTAGCCTAGTGTTTGTTTCATTAGCAAACAGACATCTGGCGCGTTTTCTCTCAGAATCATTCGCTGATGGAGAGGAAAAGTTAAATAGAGATGAAGACGTTTTCACACTGAAAGAGAAGCGATCTCGCTCTCATAGACGTGCCAGGCTATATCTGCAGCTAAACTGAATAAAAGCAGAATGAACTGATGAAACCCACAAACAATTTATGAATGATGCAGTGCTAATTGACATTTATTACAGTACAGAAACTATAAAGTATATTTTCTACCTTATTCTGTTCAGAAAATTCAAATAATTGCTAATTAAATGTAGCCTAGTATATAAAACAATCATAAAATTGCCATTAGCAAAAAAAATATCGATTACAAATGATTGATTATTGTCCAGCAGTGTATTTGATTTATTACAGCTAATTAAAAGTAATTAAAAAAGAAAATAATTCCTTGTAAAAAAAAAATAATAATTATTATTATAATTATTATTATTATTATTAATATTATATAGGCTACATACATAAAATGATTGTATTTGACATTTCTGTCACTTCTGA
The DNA here is from genome assembly GCF_963082965.1 of Carassius carassius. Classification (NCBI taxonomy): domain Eukaryota; kingdom Metazoa; phylum Chordata; class Actinopteri; order Cypriniformes; family Cyprinidae; genus Carassius; species Carassius carassius. The sequence goes on from NC_081759.1 coordinate 4,252,897, forward strand.
AATTATGGCTACGCCCCTGGTGTGACAAAATGTTAGCTTATACATAATACTCTTTAAGCTCTTTTTTAAAAACATACATTTTTACGTATACCATGTCACATCATTAAACTATCATTTAACAATGGACAAAAGTTTTTTTTTATAACCTATGGTTCTCCAACCATAAATGCTACTGTAATTTGCCCCCTGACTAAGCATTTAAAGAATTTAGTAGAAGCATTTAAATAATCCCATGAATGCACTTAAAGAATGCAGAATCGAATCGTTATAATCGAATTTAATTGTGAATCGAATCTAATTGAATCGTTCTAAATTTGCAAAAATCGTTCTTGAATCGAATCGAAAACCTATGAATCGTAATCGAATCGAATCGAATCGCTGCCTTGCCAAAGATTCACAGCCCTATTATCAGGCGAACTTGTGATTGGTGCAATGGATCATGGGAATTGTATTCCAGGGTTTACTGAGTAGCGTGAAAGTCTGTGTGGTGAATTAACAGCAGTTCAAAGACCCAGTTCAAAGGATCATGACATATAGACATTTTCAAGTTCAAAATACACCTTTCAAATAAACTGCATTGCTGAATTCTTTTTTTTTATTTTATAATAATCTATTGAGCAAGGACACATTAAATTGCTCAAAAGTGACAATGAAGACAGTGTTGCAAAATATTACAATTCTGAATAAATTTAGTTCTTTTCAACATTCTATTCATCCAAGAATACTAAAAAAAGTTTGAGTGATTTCTGAAGACTGGAGCAAGGATGCTGAAAATTCAGCTTTGCATCACTGGAAAAGATCACATTTTAAAATATATTCAACAGTTCTTTTAAATTGTAATAATATTTAACAATATTACAGAGTTTAAAAGCAAATAAATGCAGCTTTGGTAAGCATAATAGACTTTCATTATTGATAATAATTAACCAGCACTTTGTCTGTGTGACTCAGGTTTAATTCAGCGGGATAATTCGTCTTTGGAGCAGGAGATCGAGGAGCTGCGTCAGAACAGGCCAAAGTCGGCCGAGCGTGGGGACTTCACTCTGAGCGACGTCCTGTGCTTCAACAGGAAAGGCATTGAGAGCATTGTGGAAGACGATGTCACGCAGAGATTCACCTCAGAGGAGCTGGTGTCCTGGAACCTCCTCACCCGAACCAACAACAACTTCCAGTACATCTCTCTCAGGCTCACTGTACTGTGGGGAGTTGGTGTGGCCGTGAGATACTGCATACTGCTTCCTCTACGGTAGAATACTATTTCATTCATACTTCTAGTAAACTACTGTTCAAATGTTTGGGGTCTTTCTTTTTTTTTTTTTTTTTTTTAGAAATGTAATACTTTATTTCAACAAGAATGCATTAAATTGATCAAAAGTGACGGTAAATACATTTAGTTATATTGTTATTTCTATTTTGAATAAATGCAGTGCTTTTGAGCTTTTTATTTAGCAAAGAACCCTGTATCGCGGTTTCCACAAAAATATTAAGCGCCAACTGTTTTCAACATTGATAATAATAAGAAATGTTGTTTGAGCAGCACATCAGAATGATTTCTGAAGGATCACGTGACACTGGAGACTGGAGAAATGATACTGAAGATTCAGCTTTACATTACAAGAATACATAAAATTTTACAATATATTCAAATAGAGTAGAGTTATTTGAAATTCTAAAAATATTTAGCACATGACTGTTTTTACTGTATTTTAATCAAATAAATGCAGCCTTGGACTTCTTTCAAAACATTTGAACAGTAAATAAGTACATTGGTGAGATTCAGAGCTTCGTTCTTTTCTTGGCAGTATATTGTAAGGCACTGTTTGTAGTCTGAAAGCAGAAATCGTTTCACTGAAATCATGCACCTGTTCTTCGTCTGTAGGATTACACTAACAGCTATAGGGCTGAGCTGGTTGGTGATTGGCACAACAATGGTGGGTTTCCTCCCCAATTACAGGTAATGCTTTAGTGCTGTTATCAGCTTCACAATAATTCTTAATTGACAATTCCAGTTGTTCTCTGTTGGTCACGCCTAATTGACTTACTATGCAGCAGTTCTGGTTGACAGTGCTCGTTAATCATCACCAGTCTTTGTTAACTCATTACTGTATGTATGGGATAAGATTATGCTATGAAATATTCTGATGGTAATGTTTTTGTGCTCAACCTGAGGCATCTCTGTCACTTTTTTACAAGTTCAGTAAATTCAGTTTTCAAGACTTCACATTTTCATTTACTTTTTCTTGAAGTTGTAGTAATTTTGTAAACATCAGATTGCATTTAAGTGTAATTTTTTTACATATAATTTTCAATTTCTTTGTTGTTCAAATAGGTTTGTTGTTCAAAAATAATTTTTTACATTAATTCTTAAAAACATGATGCCAGTTATGGCTAATTGCATGTTATCACAGTTGTATTCCTAATAGCAATTCATTGTTAAGATTTACATCAAAATCCCTTTATTTGCAGAATAATTTTTAATCAGTGCTGAATGATAAAAATACATTTTAACCCTTTTAACCATGGATATCTAATAATGACATTTAGTCCATATTTATAGTTGTATAGTTGTTTTGGGCTTGGTCGTTAAATTGTTGTTTGATCCTAATCACAGTGGTTACAGTCCTCTGTTGTTTCAGAGTGAAGGATTGGTTGAGTGAGCTGGTCCACTTGATGTGCTACAGGATCTGTGCAAGAGGCCTTTCAGCTACAATTCACTATCACAACAAGTGAGTTCAAGGCTCCATTTAACAACAACCGGTCTAATCAAGTAACAATAACATGGTTTAGACTTGTATAGACACTGTGGCTCTGTTCCAAAACCCAGTGAGCTGACTTTTCTACACAGGCAGTTGCCTTCTGAGTTACTAAAATAACTCTGTGGCTGTCAGCTTTTCTACCAGCAGGGGCTTACTAACAAACATCTGTGTAAATAGCAAAGGGTTAGTTCACCCGAGAATGAAAATTTGTCCATCTTCTATTCACCCTTGAAGCATCCTAGGTGTATGTGTATGTGTAGCCTATATGTTCTTTCAGAATAGTCCAATCAGAGTTCTATTCAAAATTGTGCTTGCTCTTCCAAGCCTTTCATATGGGAAATGTACGAGCAAAGGAAACAAAGTTTCCTTAATGTAGCAAAGGAAAACCAGTCACCTCTTGGCTTATTTCGAAATCCTCCGACGTTTTTCTTTATAAATCCCTGTTTTGTGCTTCTAATTCATGTTTTGTTCTCTCTCCGCACTCGTCACTAACCACGCAGTGCTGACGATCTACGACATCCACCTGCATGTCTTCCAGTTCCCAACAGTCAGCAGAAGTGAGAAAAAAGTGTTTATTAAGTTTGAAATCTGGATATTTATCCTACAAAAACGCATGGATTCGCTACAGGGAGCCTTTGTTCAACCCCTGGAGCCATGTGAGGGATGTTTTATTACAGATGCACGCACTTTATTTCACGTCTTCTGAACTGCTGACAACAAACACCCACTAACTCCCATCAAAAGGCTTGGAAGAGCAAGGACAATTTCGAATATAACTTCGATTGGATTATTCTGAAGTTAAGTCACATACACCTAGGATGCTTCAAGCGTGAGTAGAATATTGACAAATTTTCATTCTCGGGTGAACTAACCCTTTGGGCCCTATAATACACCCGGTGCAATGCGACGCAAGGCGCAGCACAAGTATGTTTGCTAGTTTCAGTACGGTGCCATTCTCATTTTTCCGTCCAGCGCCACGTCGTTTAATTAGCAAATGCATTTGCGCCCATTTGTGCGCACATGGGCATGCTGGTCTAAAAAAGAGTCATGTTCAGGCGCATTGCTGGCGCGATGTTATTTTAAGGAGCTGAAAATAGACTGCGCCATAGACAAACTCAAACCTGGTCTAAAGTCTGGCGCAATGTTTTTTCTTTGTTATTTAAAGAGTGTAATAGTATAGGCGGGTCCACAAAGCACGTACACGCTGCTTATTAAACACAGGGACGCACAGCAGCACACAAACATGCCAAATACAAAAAATTAAAGGATTGCAATGCATAAGATTTTTTTGTAATTAAATATATATATATATATATATATATATATATATATATATATATATATATATATATATAAGTGCCCCATATAAATGCCTACATGTCATAATGGATAATCATTGCATGTATCAGAATTATCTATTTGCTATTCCGCCGTGTAAATAGCAAATCTGTCATGGCACGAGCGCAACTGGCTCTTAAAGGGAATGGAAGATGAGAGTCTGATTGGTTTATTGCATGTTACACCCAAAAAACACCCATTACTCGTCATCGGGAAGAAGGAGGCGGGAACCGGCGGACAATCAAACAACATTTTAATAATACAAAATAAACACAAAACAGCGCACCAGCCCCTCACGGATGACTGGTGCGCACAAAATAAAACCAAAACCTAAAATAATGCCCAGGCCTGGTCCTCTCTCGTCCTTCACTGTCGTCGCTCCAGTTTTATATCCTTCCATATCCTCTGTGGGACTCAAGACCGGTGGTGGGTCGCAGGTGTAGCGGATTTCCCAATCACTCCACCGGCCTCACTCGTGTTCCCACATCCCTCGGCCCCGCCCCACTCGTCACAACGTCATAAAATAGCAAAAGTGGATTTGAACACACCCTGAGTGCACCTGCGCCGTGCGCTTTACACTTTCTGTTTAGATCGTTAAAATAGGGCCCATAAAGTGTGTAAGTGGTGGGTTAAATTAATCTAATTGCGCAATACTAATTATTTTTTCAGAAAGAACAGGCCTAAGAGAGGAGGCATCTGTGTAGCTAATCACACTTCACCAATTGATGTCGTTATTCTGGCTAATGACGGCTGTTATGCAATGGTGAGTGCGATAGTAATGTTTAGATGTTTTAAGAGCCATATTTGAATACTTAAAATGATTTGTTCAGTTGGTTTTTTCAGTTGGTTGGTTTTTTTAAGGGAGCATGCAGTTGGCAAGCTGACTGAAAGAATGTCCACCAGAGCTGTTGCCCGTGAATTGAATGTTCTTTCTCTACCATAAGCCGTCTCCAAAGGTGTTTCAGAGAATTTAGCAGTACATCCAACCCCGCCTCACAACCGCAGACCACGTGTAACCACACCAGTCCAGGACCTCCACATCCAGCATCTTCACCTCAAAGATCATCCAAGACCAGCCACCCGGACAGCTGCTGCAACAATCGGTTTGCATAACCAAAGAATTTCTGCAAAAACTGTCAGAAACCATTTCAGGGAAGCTTATCTGCATGCTCGTCGTCCTCATCAGGGTCTCGACCTGACTGCAATTCGTCGTCATCTTTATTTTTATTTATTGCATTTTGAATGTTCAGAGAAACCGTGATGAGATCCTGAGGCCCATTGTTGTGCCATTCATCCCCGACCATCACCTCATGTTGCAGCATGATAATGCACGGCCCCATGTGTTTCAGTTCCTGACAATATCCAGCAACTTCGCACAGCCATTGAAGAGGAGTGGACCAACATCCCATAGGCCACAATCAACAACCTGATCAACTCTATGCGAAGGAGATGTGTTGCACTGCGTGAGGAAAATGGTGGTCACACCAGATACTGACTGGTTTTCTGACCCCTCCGGACCCCCAGTACAGTACAACTGCACATTTTAGAATGGCCTTTTATTGACACCAGCCTAAGGCACACCTGTGCAATAAACATGCTGTCTGATCAGCATCTTGATATGCCACACCTGTGAGGTGGATGGATTATCTCGGCAAAGGAGAAGTGCTCACTAACACAGATTTAGACAGATTTGTTAATGATATTTGAGAGACATAGGCCTTTTGTGTACATAGAAAAAGTCTTAGATCTTTGAGTTCAGCTCAAGAAAAATGGGGCAAAAACAAAAGTGTTGCGTTTAAATTTTGGCAACACCAAGAAACATTAGAAAACCGCTGCTTTAGTCACAGAAGAATTAATTCTCTGCCTTATCAACACTTAGTTCCAAAGTAAAAAATAATAGCTCCCAATTCAACAAACCCTTTTTTTAAACAGGTAGGACAGGTTCATGGTGGTTTAATGGGAGTCGTCCAGCGTGCGATGGAGAGAGCTTGCCCTCATATCTGGTTTGAGAGAGCAGAGATGAGAGACCGCCACCTAGTGACACAAAGGTAAAACAACAATAATGATGTTTTGTAATTGTTAAATCACTACAAATATATAAATATAAATATGATTTTCAAACTTTTTTTTCTCCGTCTGTTTCATTTCATTTTTCTACAGTAATCTGCATATATGCATGGATATATTTCTCCGCATATTTTCTTAAACAACATACCTCCCTGTTGCATGCTGGGTCATGTCTGTCTGAGTCAGCTGCTATGTGCCTCACAGCACTACAGAAACACGTTTATTTAAAATCGTTCTGACATGCACTAAGGACTTGAGCAGCATTGGAAATTACATTGCACAGACACACAAATACTTGTACATCCATAATATAAGTCATCTTTCATACATAGTTACGGGAGCTGATTTTGCCATTCATCACCACTATATTTTAATCTAGAAGAAAAAAGCAAGTTAATTAAAATAGCAAGTTTTCATTATGTATGTTTTCCCCCCAAATAAATCCACAACTGATTTCTAACTTTTTATTAATTTCCATGCTATCCTACCTGTACATTTAATCTAAATTAATTCTAAAGTTAAATATTTATATATATATATTTAACTTTGATTACATGCTGGTCTATTCATCTTTCTTGTTTTCTGTCCCTTCCCAGGTTAAGAGATCATGTAAATGACAAAGCAAAGCTGCCAATACTCATCTTCCCTGAGGGTAAGTGCATAATAACAATGAGAAATAGCACACTGAGATACCGTTTCAGTCGTATTTCAGGTCCTGCTCTACAGCATTGTTTCTAAGGCTCGACGGTTGACGTTTAATACTTGCACCTGGTTGCCCCTGCAGGAACTTGCATCAATAATACATCAGTAATGATGTTTAAAAAGGGAAGTTTCGAAATTGGAGGAACTATATACCCTGTGGCTATAAAGGTAATATATCAGTATGTGTCTTTTATGCACATTACCTTCTGTGAGGAGGCAGGGTCATTTTTACTGTTTTTGTTGACTTGAAAAATGCATTGTGGCAAGTTGCAATGTGAATGATAATAATGATTCTCTGTTACGGTGCATTTGTTTGATGTTATTACCATTTATAAATATTTAATTTAATTTTAATATATTTAATTAAGTAATTTATATCCTTCACTCATCAATCTAAAATTCAGATTTTCTGTTCAGATTGGTGCTCAGTTATTAATAATGGTTACTCATTGTTTTTGAATTATTAGTACTGATGCTAAATACTTTTCTGGAAATGGTGGCACATTTTTTAAGATTGGTTGATTAATAGAACGTTAATTGAACAGAACTTATTTAATTAAATATATATATATATATATATATATTTGTAAGAGTATACGTGTCTTTACTGTCACTTTTATTCAGTTTATTGCATCTTGCTGAATAAAGGTAAAAATTACTTCAGAATGGTAGTGTATTGTAGATTCTATAAAAAATATGAAGCAGCACAACTGTTTTCAACATTGATTAAATTAAGATTTTTTTCTTGAGCAGCAAATCATCATATCATAATGATTTCTGAAGGATTATGTGACACAGAAGAGTAATGATGCTGAAAATTTAACTTTGATCACAGGAATAAATTACATTTTAAAATATATTCAAATAAAAAAATGGTTATTTGAAATTGTAGTAATATTTGACAATATTACTATTTTTACTATATTGTTGAACAAATAAATGCAGCTTTGTTTAGCATAAGAGACTTATTTTCTGGCCGAGATCTTTAAAAAATCTTAATTACTACAAATTTCTGGCCAATAGTGTGTGTGTGTGTGTGTGTTTAATATTATACTATATTATATTTGTAATATATCCTTTAAATTATTTTATATACAAAATTATTCTACAAATATTTCCTATATCAACTCTTTAATCTGATAATTAATAAAAAAAATAATTATTACAAATACATAAAATTAATAATATATCATTAATTAACTTTCACGTTGAAAATATATCAAAGTATATTGTGTTTTGGTCCCATGTTGCAGTAAACTTCAGTGTGTGTGTGTGTGTGTTTGTATTTTTAGCTACTATGACCCTCATGTAGTGTCTGTATGTGTGTGTGTGTGTCTCTGTGTGTTATATATAGTATGACCCTCAGTTTGGAGATGCTTTCTGGAACAGCAGCAAATATAGCATGGTGAGCTATTTGCTGAGGATGATGACGAGCTGGGCCATAGTCTGCAACGTCTGGTATCTGCCTCCAATGGCACAGAAGGTAGTGTAAAATAGCTGTATGTGCTTAATTAGGCCCTCAGTGACTCATTTCCTGTGTGCACAGGAAGGAGAGGATGCTGTGCTGTTTGCCAACAGGGTGAAATCAACCATTGCACAACAAGGAGGTTTAGTGGACTTGGCCTGGTGTGTAAAAGAGATTGTCTTTAGCTGTCTTGCAGCTACAATGATTGAATTTAAGTTAAAGGTTTATTACTGTCTGTCTCACAGGGATGGGGGTCTGAAGAGGGCAAAGGTGAAGGATTCGTTTAAGGAGCAACAGCAGAAGAAGTACAGCCACATGGTGGTGGGTGATGACAGCAGTGACTGAACACAAAGATCTTCTCGTTCACCAGTCACTGGAAATACGTCAACTTGTTGACAAAAGTACAGGAGGGTCTATTTATACTACTGCTGCAAAAATACATTGGAAAGATATTCATAAATGGGGGATTAATCAACATAAATATGCATTGCAAATGCTATAGATCCCAGTTTCATATGAGCTGCACTGCTTTTCTGTGAAGAGTTGCATTTTCCAGAATATTCATTTGGTGGAAAAGCTTTTGCGTTTGAATGCTTCCATTTTTTTTATTTTTTTTTTATAGTTTTTTAATTTAAATTTTATAAAAGGACAAAATTATAAATGTGTGTTTGGTTAATATTGAGTTCAGGACATGATAATATATTTTTAAGAGCAAATAAACTTTTTGTGCTTTTTTAACATTTGTTTCTTGTCAGATATATCTAGTATGGTGATTAATTACTGAAAGATTTTATATATATATATATTGGCAATAATATATATATATATATACTTTATATAGAAGCTATTTCGATAGTCAATTTATCTTATTATATTTTATTTTCTAGTTTCTAATTGTTTTTTTTTTTTACTTCTGAAGTAAGATAGCATTGGTCAATTATCACAAAAGAAAAAAAATAAGAAAAAGCATACTGCAAAATAAACAATGTTAAGGAAAAAACATTTTTAATAATATATATTTTTTCTAGTATGTCATTTTCTTTAATTCATGTGCGAGACAGAAAATGTCACAGTATGTAATGCAGATTTAAGTTTTATCAATTGTCACAAAATGTCTCATTAAACTGAAAATATTCCAAAAAAACATACTGGAAATTAACAATGTTAAAGAATAAATGAATGCTATTTATGCACAGATCTAAATTATTTAATTAGCTAAAAGTTCTTCTTTGTGATAGCAATCTGCAAAATGTTTAAACAATTGCAAATTACTGGAGAATTTGTGGAAATGCATTTCTCAAGAAGTGTGGGAACCCTGTAAAATGCCAGTGGCCATATGCTTTTATTTGTTTTTTCACTTGTGATCAGGTCTGTCACATCTATGTATACTCCAGCACACAGTAAAACTGATTACAAGCAAGTACTGACTGACCAAACACAACTTATAAGTTCAGAATCTGAAATCTTTTATTTGATCTTGGCAGGCTAAACATTGTTCAGCAACTGAAGCTGCAGCATGCTTGCTTCACATTTTATTATGTTCACATCTGTTTTAGAGGTGTTGGTGTCTAGCTGTGTTTTACAACACACTAAACTCAACCATTTGCTCATACTTGTAACACTTTCTCTGTGTGAGCGGTCCAAAATGCAAAAGGTACTATGGGTAATATTGTGCTTCTGCCTGTGCGCTGATGTGAATCCAGCACCATATTACAGTTTACAGACTGAATCTGCTAGTGCTGTTTTAAGTTTATTGCAAACCCCTGTTTCACAGAGATCTTGCAAAATGCAAATTTGGTATTGCTTTAAACTGGCCAAAATATAGATTCATATTTTTTTCCATGCCTAAGTCATCATCAGTTGACACATAATGCCTTAATAGAGGGGGGAAAGAATATCGCAACTAAACAATGTTAAGGAATAAAAATAATACTGTTAATACAACAAAATCAATATGGTAACATGGCATTTAAATTGGCATTTTCCAATAAGTTCTATCCACTGAAATGATTATGACTGGCAAGTGTTTATCAGTGAGGTAAGTCTTAATGATTTTCTGTATGACAAGCAATGTTATAACATAATGCACATGGAGGATTTTTGGGATTCTTTGTCTTCATTATCTTCAGCATCTGGCCCAGTCTTGTGTTTAGTATCTTTATTTGGACTAGGAACTGCACACACAGAAAAATAAATGAACATTAAACACATCTGATAAGTTCAAGTTGGATTTTTAATTTATTTGATTCTCAGTGTTTTGGATGTCTTACCTTGTTTGGAACCACCAACACATCCCTTCCCAAGACCACCGACGTGCGCTTGGTCATTATTTGCATTCTGCATGAAGAAAGCATGGTTGTTATAATTTCTCAAATGATTTGCAATACCTATTTTTAAAAAATTGTATCAGAATACTTCATCCAAAAATGAAAATGTCTTCATTTATTCTTGATAAAAGAACAAACTTTCATAAAAATGCCTGAGAACTCAGTTTGACTCTGTCTCAGTTCCTTTCTGCTTTCATTCAATTCAAATAATAACAATTTCATTTTTGTGTGTGTGAATTTACATTTACATTTATGCATTTAACAGATGCTTTTATCCAAAGCGACTTGCAGTGCATTCAGGATATACAATTATTTCTTTAATGTATATAACATACCATCAGAGACTTTTCAAGCATCAGTCTTTTCTCTTCTGGAAGGGTTCTGTAATACCTGTGAATGGATACTCAAATTATATCATTTATAACAGAGCAAACCAACTTTTATTTACAGATACCAACCATTCTGCAATATTTAATTACAATAAAACATTTTTGTTGTTTTGTTTAATGTATTAGAAGTGCTGTATATGAGCTTAACTCACCTCTTCAGATAGGAATCTTGATTCCCATCCGTCTCTGTAGCACGAGAGGAACCAGACATCTCTCCAGCTACATATTAATAACACAATGCACTGAAACACTCACAGTCTTTAAGTTCATTTACACCCAAAACAACCAAGAGAGCATAAGCAGGTCTTGAACTAATATATGTATTGTTAAAATGTCATAGATATAATTTCTGTTCACCCAAACAACCTGCTGGTCCCCGTACTATAGAGCCAGTGGAGGGTTTTGTTGTTGTTTCCATAGCAACAGGGCCCCATATATCAGTAGAGTTTGAATGTCCACAAAGAAGTGTGTCATATAAAGAGTTAAAGTGGATAGATAGATAGATAGATAGATAGATAGATAGATAGATAGATAGATAGATAGATAGATAGATAGATAGATAGATGGGAGGATGGGTGGGTGGGTGGGTGGACAGATAGATAGATAGATAGATAGATAGATAGATAGATAGATAGATAGTAGGTGGGTGGGTGGATGGATGGATGAATAGATAGATAGATCTATTATTTTATAAGTGTAAAGATGTGTATCATACTTTAATGACATTAAAATCAATTTAAATCTGCAGTGAAAGAAACTTAAATATTTAACAGAAACAGTAGCGCATAGCCTCCAACCGGAAGCCTTCTCGCACTGAGCGGAAGCTCAGCGGCTCCAGCTGTTATTGTTGACAGACGGAGGTTCGTGGGGAAAATGGCGGTGTCCCGTCGATCCTCACAGCACCAACAAAGCAGCCTGCAGCCGTCTCCGCGGAACGCCGTGATCGCTTCCCCCTCACCGGAATCGCCTTCCGCGATTATTCCCGAATCGACGAGTTTATTTAGTCCCTCGGCCGCTGGCGCAGCGGAATGCGGCGGAGCCACGATGGAGTCCGCAGCGGCCTCCTCCTCCTCCGTCTCTTCTCCAGACCGGCCCTCAACAGCAGCGTTCGGCAGCTCCAGCTGCAGCAGCATTAGTTCCAGCGCGACCGCGGGGAGCCAGAGCCCCGGCTCAGAGGCGGACAGTCCCGGGGACGGAGTGTGCGGGGCGTTCAGAGAGCTGTTCGAGGCCTGTCGGAACGGAGATGTGTCGCGAGTGAAGAGGCTCGTGGACTCGGTCAATGTGAACGCCAAAGACATGGCCGGACGAAAATCAACCCCTCTGCATTTCGCCGCAGGTCTGGATTTATCAATTTGCTAAATATAATCCGTGTTTGTTGTTTTTGACCTTATAAAAGAACAAAACGTCTCCTTAGTGGATTTTGGTTCCACTAGATTTGGAGTTTATTTATGCAGATATGAGATTTTTCAGTGGAGGTAACGTAATACGAAAATATTCGTATTTACAGTTTGTTGTTTTTATACAGAAATTATGTATTTTAAATTGACTGTTTATAGTGGTTATGTGTCATGCAATCTCATCATTACATCATGTTTCATTTGGTTCAAATTAACATGTTAAATATAATTTTTCATTCGATGCTGACACGTAATTGTATAGTAATGTACTAACTTTCCCTCATAGACTGTCTGTAAACACAATTTCATAAATCAAATTTAAATGATGCGATTACTATTTTTCTTTTCTTTAGTGTGTTATGTAGCTTTTTGTTCATGTATAAGATCTGCAGATTTACAAAGCTCAAAGTCTCACACAAAATAATTTGTTCTATCTAAACAGAAGGCTGATGGAGACCAGACTAAAACGCCTAGTTCAGACACGCCCCCACATGTCTATGTCACAATGCAAAAAATTAGCATAATGTCACCCATATGTTAATTCAAAGAAAGAAGGCTTGGTTTCAGGAACCATAGTAGTGTTGATGCAGATTCTGCGTGAAAGCAAAGGCACTTTATTTGGCCTTCCAAAAGTAGATGCAATGAGGAATCATTGGTTCAAATTTATTTACAACAGAACAGCACAATCCAGATGTTTAAACTAAGGACATTATGTACTGTCTTTACATTTATGTTGAAAGCTGAAAGTCGTGATTATGGAACGGAGCGTTACATTTCCGAAGCATGCTTGCGGTGTTCGGCCAATCACAATGCACTGGGTCAGCTGACCAATCAGAGCAGACTGTACTAGTCGGAAAGAGGGACTTTGTAGAAAATGATGTTTGAGAGAGGCAGTGCATAGAGGACCTACAATAATGTACAGTATTGGAAAAAGATGTTTTTGAGCATTAAAGCATTTCAACATTCTGTTACACCAAATACATAAAATAATGAATATAGAATCGTATGACCCCTTTAAAATGAACATTGTGGACAGGAAAACAAATTAAATGTTGGTTTTATCTAATTAGGGTGTGCTTTTAAAACCTATATAATAAGACTGCATTCTGTGAGTCATATAAGTCGACTAAATCCCTTTCTAATTTAGGTATATCCCTAACCAGAAGTTCACATTTATAAGCATAAAAGTCAAGCATTCTGTCTCCTGCTGTCAATTAAATGCACGTCATTCCAAATAAACATTAGACATGTTCAGTCGTACAGTGTGGACTCTCTGCATTATTAGAGATTTTCAGCATTAATAAACATACATAAACATACAATCTTCATGATCTCATAATGATTGAGGGGACTTTATGGATTATTTGCACTTAAAATGTCTGTCACATTGCAGGACCATAAAATTAGCTAAGTTATGACAGCTAGCTATTAAAGTTAATGAATAAAAGACTCAGAATGATGCTTTTTTTAATATCATTAACATATTTTGTTTTGTGTCTCACCATAAAAGAAAATCAAATGTGTTTGAAATGGCTTGAAAATTGTTCACTCATTTTTGGGAGTGGTTGTGACATGTAAAAAAATGTACACTTTCACACACAGCCCATTTTGAGATCAGATATGAATTAGATTTGATGTGCCTTTTTGGATTAAATGTATCATGTTAGATGTATTGCATTTTAAATGACTTGTCCTCAGAGGTGTCAAGTAACGAAGTACAAATACTTCGTTACTGTACTTAAGTATAAATTTTGGGTATCTATACTTTACTTGAGTAATTATTTTTCAGCCGACTTTTTACTTCTACTCCTTACATTTTCACGCAAGTATCTGTACTTTCTACTCCTTACATTTTAAAAAATAGGTTCGTTACTGCTATTTCATTTCGGCTTGTTTTCATTCCGGCTTGTCATCATTCAAAAAAAAAAAAAAAAACTATCCAGATAAATCGTGCCATCTGGATGGAGTGAATTTGATTGTGAACGAAAATCTAGCCCTTAACACATATGAACGAACACATACTTTAATTACACTCTTTTTAAATATACTTAATTTAACATAGAGCGCCCTCTCACGGCTTTAGACGGTAATGTTTTCTCTTGGTTCTAAATAAATGCGACTTATAGTCCAGTGCGACTTATGTTTTTTTCCTCGTCATGATGTATTTTTGGACTGATGCGACATACATTTTTTACACATTTACTTGAGTAAAACATTTGAGTTGATACTTCAACTTCTACAAAGGTCTTTTTAAACCCTAGTATCTATACTTCTACTTGAGTAATGAATGCCAATACTTTTGACACCACTGCTTTGTCCTATGTAATGTTTGACAGGCTTTGGCAGAAAGGACGTGGTGGAGCATCTCCTGCAGACCGGAGCAAATGTCCATTCCCGCGACGACGGCGGTCTGATCCCGCTCCATAACGCCTGCTCGTTCGGGCACGCGGAGGTGGTCAGCCTGCTGCTGTGTAGCGGCGCAGACCCCAACGCACGGGACAACTGGAACTACACACCTCTGCACGAGGCCGCCATCAAGGGCAAAATAGACGTGTGCATTGGTATGGATTAATTTGAGAAATTTTATCATTTCCTCTGTTTCCAATTATAGTCCAATTAGACCATTTCTGATCAGTAAAACAGCTTTAATAAAGACAAATTCTCATGGTCACCAATGTATCATTCATCCCTAGCAGTGAATCAAGTCTAAAAAGTCACAGTTCACAATGTGTGGAGTCGCAGCCGTTGTCTAGAGAGCTGATGTGGCGTTCCAGCGTGTTGCAGTATTGCTGTGTTGTGATAGTAATGTTGTTGTCCTGCAGTATTTTTCTCCTGCACCCTGATGTCACAGAGCTCTGCTGAATACCCCTGTGCTGAGACAGCACTCTGCGTGTGTGTGAGAAAACTGACAGAATCTCTGATGCTTGCATTAGTAACATGATGAATGGGTTTGTCCGAGTTCGGTGTGCTACTTTGTTTAAAAACTATTTATCCAGAGTTATTTGGCCAGTGACTTAGGTCCAGTATATTGGTGATATAGCATTATTGGTCAATAATATTATTTTTGTACTGCTTAATCTGATATTCAAAATTGCTTTTATTTAAAATCAAAAAAGCTTAAGAAGTTAAAGGGATACTTCACCCCAAAATGAAAATTTTGTCATTTACTTCGTCGTTCCAAACCCGTAAAAGCTTTATCTTCGGATAAGATCAGAGATGACAGAAGATATGATATTTTGGATGAAAACCGGGAGGCTTGAAAGTGTCAAGGTGCAGAAAAGTAAAAAAGACATTGTCAGAATAGTCCATCTGCCATCAGTGGTTCAACTGTAATGTTATGAAGCAACAAGAATACTTTTTGTATGCGAAGAAAACAAAAATAACGACTTCATACAATTCGTCTCCTCTGTTTCTCTTCACATCACCGTATCGACATTTTGGAGAATATCCGCTGAACGCAAACTGTGTATGCTCTTCTGTGTCACCCGCAAAACAAGGATACGTTTTCTACGTGTATTTATGCTTTGATTTGAATGAAAACCGTGCAGCACGGGTGACACAGAAGAGTGTACGCTGCTTGCGTTCAGCGGATGTTCTCCAAAATGGTGATGTGGGGAGAGACAGAGGAGAGGAATTGTTGAATAAAGTCATTATTTTTGTTTGGGGTGGTGTATCCCTTTAAGTCGATGCATTGTAGCTCCTGCTATTAATTAAACTGATGTCAATTCACATAAACATTACCCATGTTCAGTCCAGTATGACCACTTTAGGTGGAAAAACAGTGTTGATGATTATACATATCAACCACAACATTATCAACTTTCAGTATTGGCGACTGAATTACTTGCTTCTGTTTTTTACAGTGTTGCTCCAGCACGGAGCTGATCCAAACATCAGAAACACTGACGGAAAATCAGCTTTGGACCTGGCAGACCCTTCTGCTAAGACCGTCCTCACCGGTGAGATGCACATACACATATCTGCTTTACAGTCATTAACAACACACACAATCTGATGAGCAGACATGTAAAGGCACACTGAGTATGTTTTTGTACTATGCAGTATGCCAATAGAGACAGAGCATGCTGTGTGAGTGATGTTTACCACAATGCACTTCACTCCGGTCTGAAAAATGAACCTAAGGCCATTTACTGCCACATTTCCATGGCACATTAATATATCGGACAGCTACACGTTTAAATATTTGCACACAAAGTTGGATTAAAATGCCAACTCAATGCCACTCACCAAATGAAATGTAGTGAGGTTAATGTAACAGCCTTCTGTTTGAAACGTTGCATACTGCATACCATTTCATGTACTATTTAAAAGAGGTACTGCATGCTAAGCAGAATGTTAGTATTCCAGTCTGAACACTGCCACTGCAACACTAAAAATATCCACACACACATTAATGAATCTTGCAAATCAAGTCTGTCTGACACCTGCTGTCTTTTTTTATTTATCAGGCGAATATAAGAAGGATGAACTGTTGGAGGCAGCGAGGTGAGCTTTTGGCATGCTATAATTTAATATCAATGTAAAATAAACATTGAAAAAAGTGGTTGTGGGGGGGGGGGTTTGGATGTTTGTTTGAATTCCTTTAGCCGCTTGTTCCTTATGCTGGAGTCCTTTTGGAAAGAATTTGCAGAGCTGTAGGTGCTACACACAACCTGGCACAGTTGTATATTAAAGGGTTAGTTCACCCAAAATGGAAAATTGTCAATAATAACTCCACCCTCATGTCGTTCCAAACCCATAAGACCTCCGTTCATCTTCGGAACACAGTTTAAAATATTTTAGATTTAGTCCGAGAGCTTTATGTCCCTCCATTGAAAGTGTGTGTACGGTATACTGTCCATGTTCTCTCTTCACAGCAGTTCAGTCATTGTACTGTTTGAGTAAATGAATTACTCTGGGGTATTGGTTTGTTTTAAAGGTCCCGTTCTTCGTGATCCCATGTTTTAAACTTTAGTTAGTGTGTAATGTTGTTGTATAAATAATATCTGTAAAATTCTAAAGCTCAAAGTTCAATGCCAAGTGAGATATTTTATTTAACAGAATTCGCCTACAAAAAACGACCCCTTTGGACTACATCCCTCTAGTTCCTGCAGTAATGACGTCACTAAAACAGTTTTTTGACTAACCTCCGCCCACATGAATACACAAAAAAGGGGGCGTGGCCTTGTTGCGCTCTGACGTAGAAGGAAGAGCTGCGTTTGTGTTTGTTGCCATGTCGTCGAAACGCTGTTATTTTCATCTCGGAGTCCAATCATCTTTGTTTGGGCTTCCCAGGGACGCTGTACTTGGGAGATTAATGGTTACAATTTATGTTTAACTCTGTTCCCGAAAATTATAATCCACATGTAAAACTATGTTCAGCACATTTTGCTGAGGACAGCGAGCTTCTTCAATCTCAATCAGTTTAATTTTGGATTCGCACAAAGATTACTCTTGAAAGATAGAGCAGTTCCCTCTTTGTCTGGAGAAGGCGTTGTTTATGGACCACAACCGGTAAGTGTATTTTATTATTTAAGTTGGTGCGTTTAACAGTTTTTGTAACTTATTACACAAAGGGCAACGCTATTTAGCTTTGTTAACTAGATGTTAGGGCTGTGCAAAAAAATCAAATGCGATTTTCATGCGCATCTCGTCAGTAAAAACGCTCCTTTGATTATAAGTACATCTCCAGCACGTGCGTTCTTTTACTGTCTATGGTTCAGATCAGGATTGCCAGGTTTTCAAAACAAATCCTGCCCACTTGCTTCTCAAAACTAGCCCAATCGCATTTCCAGGAGGGCAGCGTGAGCTAAGCTGGTGTCGAATCACAACACAGGAACCGCTGGCACAATCAGAACTCGTTACGTATTTCTGAAGGAGGGACTTTATAGAACAAGGAAGTCATCAGCCCGTTTTTATGACAGTGAAAACAGCGGTAAACAGATAGGTGAATTGTGTGAAAAATACTGTTTTTTTTTTTTTTCACGCGAAACATAAACACATGTTATACTGCACACTAGGGCTGCACGATGTGTCGTTTAAGCATCGATATCGAGATGTACGAATCCACGATAGTCACATCGCAGGATGTGCGATGTAGGCTGTCATAGTTGATCCGTTATTCATTAACTGTACGGGCGAGCTGCTCCCCGGCCCTTGATGAATGTGATTCGCGGATTAATTGCACAACTTAACCATCATAGAGTGAAAGTTTATCATTTGTGTTTTTAAGTCCTGTCAGTTTGACAGGGCAGAGAGAGAGAGAGAGAGAGGGAGGGAGAGAGAGAGAGGGGGGGGGGGGAGCGCTGAGAGAGAGAGAGAGAGAGAGCGCTGCGCGAGAGAGAGAGAGAGAGAGAGAGAGCGCTGCGCGAGAGAGAGAGCGCTGCGCGAGAGAGAGAGAGAGAGAGAGAGCGCTGCGCGAGAGAGAGAGAGAGAGAGAGCGCTGCGGGAGAGAGAGAGAGAGAAAGCGCTGCGCGAGAGAGAGAGAGAGAGAGAGAGAGAGAGAGAGAGAGAGAGAGAGAGAGAGATGCGCGAGAGAGAGAGAGATGCGCGAGAGAGAGAGAGCTGCGCGCGAGAGAGAGAGAGCGCTGCGCGAGAGAGAGAGAGAGCGCTGCGCGAGAGAGAGAGAGAGAGCGCTGCGCGAGAGAGAGAGAGAGAGCGCTGCGCGAGAGAGAGAGAGAGCGCTGCGCGAGAGAGAGAGAGAGCGAGAGAGCGCTGCGCGTGAGAGAGAGAGCGCTGCGCGAGAGAGAGCGCTGCGCGAGAGAGAGCGCTGCGCGCGAGAGAGAGAGAGAGAGAGCGCTGCGCGAGAGAGAGAGAGAGAGAGAGAGAGAGAGCGCTGCGCGAGAGAGAGAGAGAGAGAGAGAGCGCTGCGCGAGAGAGAGAGAGAGAGAGAGAGCGCGAGAGAGAGAGAGAGCGCTGCGCGAGAGAGAGAGAGAGCGCTGCGCGAGAGAGAGCGCTGCGCGAGAGAGAGCGCTGCGCGAGAGAGAGCGCTGCGCGAGAGAGAGCGCTGCGCGAGAGAGAGCGCTGCGCGCGAGAGAGAGAGAGAGAGCGCTGCGCGAGAGAGAGAGAGAGAGAGAGCGCTGCGCGAGAGAGAGAGAGAGAGCGCGAGAGAGAGAGAGAGAGCGCGAGAGAGAGAGAGAGAGAGCGCTGCGCGAGAGAGAGAGAGAGCGAGAGAGCGCTGCGCGCGCGAGAGAGAGAGCGCTGCGCGAGAGAGAGCGCTGCGCGCGAGAGAGAGAGAGCGCTGCGCGAGAGAGAGAGAGAGAGAGCGCTGCGCGAGAGAGAGAGAGAGAGAGAGAGAGAGAGCGCTGCGCGAGAGAGAGAGAGAGAGAGAGCGCTGCGCGAGAGAGAGAGAGAGAGAGAGAGAGCGCTGCGCGAGAGAGAGAGAGAGAGAGCGCTGCGCGCGAGAGAGAGCGAGAGAGAGCGCTGCGCGCGAGAGAGAGCGCTGCGCGAGAGAGAGAGCTGCGAGAGAGAGAGAGAGAGAGAGCGCTGCGAGAGAGAGAGAGAGCGCTGCGCGAGAGAGAGAGAGAGAGAGCGCTGCGCGAGAGAGAGAGAGAGAGCGCTGCGCGAGAGAGAGAGAGAGAGAGAGAGAGCGTCTGCGCGAGAGAGAGAGAGAGAGAGAGCGCTGCGCGAGAGAGAGAGAGAGAGAGCG